>NC_057797.1:157503255-157751288 GCF_018294505.1 Triticum aestivum | reverse complement strand
GGGAGGCGGCGAAGCGGTCCCGCGGGGACACGTGGCGGCGGCGGACTGGTTGGCGGCGGCGGGCGGATGTGTCCGGCCCGATTCGGACACGTCCGGCGGCGAGGGGATCTTCTTTTTTAGGGTTTGAGACGAGGGGAATCCGGGATTTCGAAGGAGGGGCTATATATAGGCATAGGGGGAGCTAGGAGAGTCCAGATGAGGTGCGGTTTTCGGCCACGCGATCGTGATCGAATGCTCTAGATGATGGAGAGGGCTTAGGTGGGTTTTGGGCCAAAATGGAGGGGTGTTGGGCTGCAACACACATGAGGCCTTTTCGGTCCCTCGGTTAACCGTTGGAGTATCAAACGAAGTCCAAATGATACGAAACTTGACAGGCGGGCTACCGATAGTAAACCAAGGCCGCTTGGCAAGTTTTGGTCCAATCCGGAAATGTTTAATCCCCACACACGAAAGAAAGGTAGAAATGTCCACCGGAGGAGAACGAAGCGCCGGAATGCAAAACGGACAACGGGGAAAATGCTCGAATGCATGAGATGAACACGTATGCAAATGCAATGCACATGATGAAATGATATGAGATGCATGACAACGACAACAACACACGGAGACAAAGATCCGAACCCGAGAAAATAAAATAACTTAACGCCGAAAACTACAAGAGTTGGAGTACAAATTGGGAAAGTTACATCCGGGGTGTTACAACACTCCACCACTACGAAAGGATCTCGTCCCGAATCTAGGACTGAAAGAACGCCGTGTACTCAGAACGGAGGTGATCCTCGCGTTCCCATGTAGCTTCACGGTCGGAATAGTGTGACCACTTGACTTTGAGAAATTTGATTGACTTGTTGTGAGTCTTGCGTTCAGTCTCTTCAAGAATAACAACTGGGTGCTCACGATAGGAGAGATCTTCTTGGAGCTCAATGTCCTCGAAGTTGACAGTGCGGTCAGGAGTCTTGAAGCACTTTCGGAGCTGAGAGACATGGAACGCGTCATGAACATTTGCAAAGTTTGAAGGAAGCTGGAGTTGATAGGCGAGGTCGCCTCTCTTGCTGACAATCTTGAAAGGTCCCACGTATCTAGGGCAAGCTTCCCTTTGATACCGAAGCGACGAGTACCTTTCATAGGAGAGACGCGGAGGTAAACATGATCTCCGATCTCGAAAGCTAAATCACGGTGCTTACTATCATAGTAGCTCTTCTGGCGGGATTGGGCTACTTTGAGGTTATCTCGAATGACTTTGCACATTTCCTCTGCCTTTGTGATTAAGTCATTACCCAAAAGCTGACGTTCACCGGTTTCAGACCAGTTGAGAGGGGTACGGCACTTCCTGCCATACAGAATTTCAAATGGGGCCTTGCCCGAACTTGCTTGAAAACTATTGTTGTAGGAGAATTCAGCATAAGGAAGACAATCCTCCCACTTCATGCCGAAGGAGATCACACAAGCCCTGAGCATATCTTCAAGAATCTGATTGACACGCTCGACTTGACCGCTAGTTTGAGGATGGAAAGCTGTGCTGAAGTGGATGTTCGTGCCCATGGCCTTCTGAAAAGAATCCCAAAACTTGGATGTAAAGATGTTGCCATGGTCTGAAGAGATCACTTGTGGAATACCGTGCAGAGAGACAATCCGAGAGGTATAGAGTTCCACCAATTGAGCTGCAGTGATCGACTCTTTGATAGGCAGAAAGTGAGCCACTTTGGTGAGTTTGTTGATGACAACGAATATAGCATCATTGCCACGCTTGGACTTTGGAAACCCAGTCACGAAGTCCATTTCAATGTGGTCAAACTTCCATTCTGGAATGGCAAGAGGTTGGAGGAGACCTGCTGGCCTTTGGTGTTTTTCCTTCACTCTTCTACAGACATCACATTCATTCACGAATTGAGCAATCTCGCGCTTCACTCGAGTCCACCAATAAGCCTGCTTGAGGTCCTGATACATCTTCGTGCTCCCAGGGTGGATGGAGAGGAGAGAATTGTCAGCCTCGTTCATGATCACTTTACGGAGGTCACCTTTGGGTACAACAATACGATCCTCGAAGAAGAGAGTATCCTTGTCATCAAGGTGGTAGCACTTGTACTTGGGTTGACTCTTGGCAATCCCAATCTTCACCTTTTTCACCATAGCATCGAGAAGCTGGGCTTGGCGAATCTGGTCTTCCAAGGTAGGAGAGACTTGAAGGTTGGCGAGGAAACCTTGAGGAACAACTTGCAGATTAAGTTTGCGGAAAGATTCACAAAGCTCGGGTTGATAAGGCTTAAGTATCAGACTGTTGCAGTAAGCTTTCCTACTCAATGCTTTAGCAATCACATTGGCCTTGCCTGGAGTATACTTGATACTCGGATTATACTCTTGAATCATTTCGACCCATCGAGTTTGCCTGAGGTTGAGATTAGGCTGAGTGAAGATGTAGTTGAGACTCTTGTGATCAGTGAAAATGTCCACTTTTTTTCCCAATAGAAGATGTCTCCAAGTCCAAAGAGCATGCACAACTGCCGCCAACTCGAGATCATGAGTGGGGTATTTCTTCTCATTAGGCTTCAACTGGCGAGAGGTATAAGCAACAAATTTCTTCTCTTGCATCAATACTGCGCCAAGACCTTGGAGAGAGGCATCACAAAAGACCTCGTACGGCTTGGATTCATCAGGCGGAGTCAGAACTGGAGCAGTGATCAATTTCTCTTTCAAAGTGTTGAAAGCAATATCACACTCCGGAGACCAAACGTACTTGACGTGCTTCCGGAGAAGATTTGAGAGAGGCTTCGCGATCTTAGAAAAGTTTTCAACGAATCTTCGGCAATAGCTTGCGAGACCGAGGAAGCTACGGAGTTGCTTCACGTTCTGAGGAGGTTCCCAATTCACAATTGCAGACACCTTCTCAGGATTCACGGCAATGCCCTTGGCAGAGATGATATGACCAAGATAAAGAACCTCATCGAGCCAAAATTCACACTTGGAGAACTTGGCGTAGAACTAGTGTTCCCTGAGCTTATCGAGTACCAAACGCAAGTGCCTGGCATGATCTTCCTTGTTCTTCGAGAAAACCAAAATGTCGTCGAGATAGACGAAAACGAAGTCATTGGTGTAGGCGTTGAAGATGAAGTTCATCATGCGACAGAATGTCGGAGGAGCGTTGACGAGGCCAAAAGACATGACAGTGTATTCATATGAACCATAGCTTGTCCTGAAAGCCGTCTTGGGAATATCTTGCTCACGGATTCGAATCTGATGATAACCCATACAGAGATCAAGCTTGGAGAATACTTGGGCACCTTTGAGTTGTTCGAACAGCCCGTTGATGTTGGGAAGTGGGTATTTGTTCTTGATGGTCTTCTTGTTCAATGGATGGTAATCAACACAAAGCCGGTCCGTTCCATCCTTCTTCTTCACAAAAAGAACACCACAACCCCACGGAGAAGAACTAGGCCGGATGAGACCCATTTTCTCTTGAATATCAAGTTGCTTCTTCAGCTCCTTCAACTCTTCAGGTCCGATCTTGTAAGGACGCTTGCAAACAGGTTTCGTGACAGGCTCAAGATCAATAACGAATTCAACTGGCCAGTGCGGAGGCATTCCTGGAAGCTCTTCTGGAAAGACGTCTTGATATTCACAAACGACTGGAATTTGCAAGATATTATCGAGTTCACCCTTCTCATTGAGAGAAAATAGACGGATAGTATCATCACGAGCGGCAAAGACAATTACATCCTCAGACGAATGAGTCAATTGAATCTGCCTGGCTGCACAATCAAGATGCGCCTTGTGCTTAGAAAGCCAATCTGGTCCGAGAATAAGATCAATATCCGAGTTACCAAGAACCATTGGAGAATAAAGAAACTTGTAATCGCCCAACGTGATAGTAACATCAGGAGCCATCATTTGGTGTTCATGAACAAACCCGGAGAAGAAACTGCTATCGGCTTAGGCAAATCAATAGTATGCACATCATGCATAGATGCAAAAGGCTTCGATAAAAATGATAAGGATGCACCACTGTCAAAAAGAACTCTTGCGGGAATGTCATTAACAGGAAGGTTACCCATGATCACATCTGTTGAGTCCTTTGCCTAAGCTGCATTCAGCAAGTTGACCTTGGCAGACTTGGTGTTATGCTTCACCACAGTTGTACTTGTCGATCTGACAGGAGGATGAGGAGGAAGACGCCTCTAGTTGAAACACTTGTTGGCATAGTGACCCTTCTGTTGGCACTTGTTGCACGTGACTTCTGAAAGCGGACGGTGATACGGAGCACTCGGTCTTGGAGCTTGAGACGAAGTCTTGTTCTGAAAGCCAGGGTTGGGTGGGTGGGAAGATCCACTGCCACCTTTGCTCTTCTGCTGATACAGCTGACAAAACGGAGGAGGAGGAAGCCAATACTTCTGCTGCTTGTCCACTTGAGTAGAGGAAGAAGGAGTAACATCTCTGACTCTCTTCTTGGAAGCATCACACCTCAACTGAGCAGCCTCTTGCTTCAGTGCCATGTTCTAGAACTCATCGTATCTCAAGGGCTCAAAGAGAACAAGAGCTAGCTGAATTTCTTCTCTGAGACCACCCCTGAACTGGTATATCATGCTCTTCTCATCAAGGACGTCCTGCTTGGCAAAGCGAGCGAGCTTCTGAAACAACTTGTTGTAGTCATAGACAGACAAAGAGCCTTGCTTCAGGTTGTGGAATTCCTCACGCTTGCTTTCAACCACGCTCTGAGGGATATGATGAGCTCGGAAATCTTGACGAAATTCATCCCAAGTGATAACACGTCCACCTCTGGAGTCCTTGTATTGCCGGAACCATTCTGCAGCTTGATCTTTGAGTTGGAAGGAAGCGAACTTGACGAAGTCCTCAGGCCTGACGTTACTGCACTCAAAATGCTTGCACAGATCCACAAGCCAATCTTCAGCATCGGTTGCCTCAATACAATTGCTGAAAGTCTTTGGCCCGTTAGCAAGGAACTGGTTGAGTGTAGCAAAGTGATTCTGATTGTTGCCTTGATTCCCTTGGTTGCCTTGATTGGGCTCTTGAAGAATTTGCATGATCAACTATGTGTTTGCATTGGTTGCGGCCATCACGGCTTGCCATGCCTCCGGAGGAGGTGGAGGTGGTGGCGGATCAGGATTCGGAGTCGTGCGCGTTGGAGGAGCCATCCTGAAGAGGTTGACGTCCATTAGCACATTGATAGACAAATGAAGCTGAATCCAACAGAATGAAAATTGCAACATATAGTCTTCACATCCGAACAAAATGAACGAATGCATTCCTCTTGAAATGGTCACATATCCATAAATTGAGAAGCCACGTAGAATTAAGGTAGAGAAATAAATCAACAAGGTACGGATCAAGAACGAATAATCGGTAAGAAATCCCAATCTCAAACCAATATCCATGGAAGAAGAAATAGAGCTACTAGAATTCCCACCTATGAAACTCCTGAACCTTTCCGGTTATGCAATCAGGTGTTGGGGATACAGGGGAAGCATAATATCTCACCCAAACTAGCAAATCCTACATCCAGCTGTATCCATCCTTCAACACATAACCAAGAAACCTTTGGAAACCATCTACCTCAACCTTCGAAAAGCATCCATTATACAAGTTATGGCGATACTCCTGAACTCCCGCCCCAGTACTGGGTGGCGTCGAGGTTATCTCACCAACGAACTGCATAAAAGAGATTTTCGATGTCGGCGTACTAAACTCAGGTATTCTAGAATTGCAATGATAAAATTATGATGACAACATCTCAGAGCTCAACTCCCTGGGACACTTCCACAAAACCCCTGACAGGAGGCACCAAGACAATGTTCTCATCATAAAACCATCGGAACGATTCCAAGATACCCGCGTGATCCTAAAATTTTTTTAGTGAAATTTGAGAAGAGAAGAGTCAAAACTCTACGTCAGGATGCCTTACTAGAGCGATGATGAGACTGGGAAGTAAAAAGAATTCCTAAACTCTTCGATATATAATTCCTAATGACTCAAAACATTTTTCTAGACATAACTCGACCGCTAAAAACGATCAAGCAATGGGGCTCCTAAGGTCGGGGAAGGCTCTGATTACCAACTTGTAACACCCTCGATGCGACTATATCTCCCACGTGTCGAGGCACGACTTAGAGGCATAATCGCATTGAAGGCATATGTCGCAAGTTAGTCAATCTTCACAACACCCCATGTAATATAAATCATAAAGGGGAGATAACATAGTTGGCTTACACTCGCCACGTCAATCAAGTACATAAATAACATTACATCATCCAAACACTCATGGCCCGACTACGGCGCCAAATTAAAAAGATAACCCAACATGCGACACGGTCCCGATCACCCCCAACTGGGCACCACTACTGATCATCAGGAAAGGAAACATAGTCACGTTGAGAGTCCTCGTCGAACTCCCACTTGAGCTCAAGACCGTCATCTGGAGGGGAATCATCAGGCCCTGCATCTGGTGTAATAGTAATCTGTGAGCCACAGGGACTCAGCAATCTCGCACCCTCGCGATCAAGACTATTTAAGCCTATAGGTAAGGCAAGGTAAAAATATGTGGAGCTGCAGCAAGTGACTAGCAAATATGGTGGCTATCCTGTTTGCAAACGAGAGCGAGAAGAGGAGGCAAAGCGCGAGCGATAAAACTAGAGAACAACCTGCGCAAACATTACTCCAACACCGTGTCCACTTCCCGGGCTCCGCCGAGAGGAGGCCATCACGGTAACACACTCAGTTCGTTCATTTTAATTAAGTTAAGGTTAAAGTTATCTACAATCGGACATTAACAAATTCCCATCTGCCCATTACCGTGGGCACGGCTTTCGAAAGTTCAAAATCCCTGCAGGGGAGTCCCAACTTAGCCCATGACAAGCTCTCATGGTCAACGAAGGAATAGACCTCCTCCCAAGACGTTCCGATCAGACTCGGTATATCGGTTCTGCAAGACACTTCGACAGGTTAAAACAAGACCAGCAACACCGCCCGAATGTGCCGACAAATCCCGATAGGAGCTGCACATATCTCGTTCTCAGGGCACACTCAGATGAGCAAGACGTCGGGTAGGCCAGCCCAGAGTTGCCCCTGGTAGCCCCGGACATCGCTCGGTTGGACCAACACTCAGAGGAGCACTGGCCCGGGGGGGCTAAAATAAGATGACCCTCGGGCTCCGGAAACCCAAGGGAAAAAGAGGCTAGGTGGCAAATGGTAAAACCAAGGTTGGGCATTGCTGGAAAAGCTTTAATCAAGGCGAACTATCAAGGGGTTCCCATTATAACCCAACCGCGTAAGGAACGCAAAATCCGGGAACATAACACCGATATGACGGAAACTAGGGCGGCAAGAGTGGAACAAAACACTAGGCGAGAGGCCGAGCCTTCCACCCTTTACCAAGTATATAGATGAATTAAGATAACAATATAATATAATGATATCCCAACAAGTAAATAAATGTTCCAACAAGGAACGGCCTTCAATCTTCACCTGCAACTAGCAACGCTATAAGAGGGGTTGAGCAAAGCGGTAACATAGCCAATCAACGGTTTGCTAGGACAAGGTGGGATAGAGGTTTGACATGGCAATTTGGGAGGCTTGAAAGTAAGTGGTAGGCATCGTAGCATTGGCATAGCAAAAGAGCGAGCAAACTAGCATAGCAAAGATATTAGTGATTTCGATGGTATGATCATCTTGCCTGCACAGTTGTCAGAGTTGACTGGATCCTCGAAAGCAAACTCAGCGGGCTCCTTGTTAGCAAACTCGTCTCCCAGCTCTACCCAAACAAGACAAACAAGCAACAAGGACACAATCAACCACGTGCAAGGATCAAACAAGATGATGCAAAGATGGTATGCTATGCGGGATGTGATGCGGGATGCAAATGCAAGATATGACAAGGAATGCATGAACCTGGCCTCAACTTGGGAATCCAAGTGTGCCACTGGAAAGATGAGATAAAATCGCTTGAAAACGATATAAAGAACACCGGAATCGGAGTTACGGTTTGGAAATGGAAAGCAATTCAAATATGACACCGGTCTGCGATTTACAGCAAGTAGGCATCTAAATGCAATGATATGAACATGCTACAGCACCCAAACATGACAACAAAACACATGGCAGGGATGCATTCAAGATGCTTAACAAAAGTCTAGCACTGAGCTACGGCCAATTCATCCATTAACAGGTTAAAACAAGCATGGCAAAAATGCATATGGCAAACAGATCTCAGACTTAGTGAAATTAACACTTGTCTGGAATTTCAGATCAGGTAGCACTCTTCAGAGCAACAAAACTATATGCTACAGGACCTGAACATGGCAAAGTAAAGCATGGAATGGAGCTACTCAAAGATCTTAACAAAAGTCCCTTAGTGACCTTGAGCCAAAAGGGATCAGAAAATACAATTGCAAGCATGTGAACATAGCAAAAACAAAATCAGTTTTCAGACTTGTGGAAAACTGGAGCGTGCTGAAAACAGATATCAAGTAGGCATGTTTACGAGCTCGATGCACTCACTATGGTGCAAGTCATGATAATCTAATCATACACCCAACAAGATTACACAAAATGCAAGCTAGACATGGCAAGAACAATAGCATAGCATGCACAGATCAACTACAACATCATCGGCAAAATTGCAAACAAGTTGACAATCTGCCCAGATTCACAAAGTAGCAAAAGTAGAGCTTGATTGACTCAAGCTAGGGTTCTCCATTATTGCAAACAAAGACATGGATGGATACAGCACTACAAGATTAACAAAACATCCTTACTGATCATCCTCAAAAGAGGCATGGATCACTAGGAAACAACACAAACATATGGCAATATGAGATAAACAGATCACGGACTTAGTGGAATTGCTAAGTCCCTGAAATCAGAATTATCAAGTGCACCACTTTGCAAGCTTGTGCTAGTCACCACACACATCACAAAAATACATGGGTTGCACCTCTGGAAAGAGGACAAAACCCTTAACAAAACATATGTAGAACTCATGGGCATAACATGCACACATTAATCATGGCAAAAATGACAAAAACTTAAATGGAGTAGCAGATCTGACAATTATCTCAAGTAGCCCTCTTCTAACAGCATTTCGGGCATCAAGATGGACTCAAATGGAAATGATGCAATGGAATGAAATGATGTACTCTCTGAGATGAATATTTTGATATGCTATATGCCCAAATCGGAGTTACGGATGCAAAGATACGATGCTATGAACATTGGCACTTGGATCTGGGATTTCGAGGACTTACAAGAAAAACAACCTCCGGATCTAGGGTTTGACCCGGTACGCAAAACGAGGCGATTCCGGCGAGCCTTGGCGGCTCCGGCGAGCAAAGAAGCGGCAGGGAGGCGAGGGAGAGGCGGATCTGGTCCGGCCCGACCGGATCTGGCCGGAGGAGGGAGGCGCCGGCGGGGGTGGCGTGCGCGGCGGCGGCGGGGGCCCACGGTGGCGCGCGGCGGCCGGCCTGGTGGTGGTGGGCGACGGGGCGCGGCGCCAGGCGGCGGAGCGAGGAGGCAGGCGGCGGGGCGCGCGTGGGCCTCGGGGGCCCGGCTCGGGCCTCCCGGGCCGGCGGTGGGAGGCGGCGAAGCGGTCCCGCGGGGACATGTGGCGGCGGCGGACTGGTCGGCGGCGGCGGGCGGACGTGTCCGGCCCGATTCGGACACGTCCGGCAGCGAGGGGATCTTTTTTTAGGGTTTGAGACTAGGGGAATCCGGGATTTCGAAGGAGGGGCTATATATAGGCATAGGGGGAGCTAGGAGAGTCCAAATGAGGTGCGGTTTTCGGCCACGCGATCGTGATCGAACGCTCTAGATGATGGAGATGGCTTAGGTGGGTTTTGGGCCAAAATGGAGGGGTGTTGGGCTGCAACACACATGAGGCCTTTTCGGTCCCTCGGTTAACCGTTGGAGTATCAAATGAAGTCCAAATGATACGAAACTTGACAGGCGGTCTACCGATAGTAAACCAAGGCCGCTTGGCAAGTTTCGGTCCAATCCGGAAATGTTTAATCCCCACACACGAAAGAAAGGTAGAAATGTCCACCGGAGGAGAACGAAGCGCCGGAATGCAAAACGGACAACGGGGAAAATGCTCGAATGCATGAGATGAACACGTATGCAAATGCAATGCACATAATGACATGATATGAGATGCATGACAACGACAACAATACACGGAGACAAAGACCCGAACCCGAGAAAATAAAATAACTTAACGCCGAAAACGGCAAGAGTTGGAGTACAAATTGGGAAAGTTACATCCGGGGTGTTACAACAAATCCCCACACACGAAAGAAAGGTAGAAATGTCCACCGGAGGAGAACGAAGCGCCGGAATGCAAAACGGACAACGGGGAAAATGCTTGAATGCATGAGATGACCACATATGCAAATGCAATGCACATGATGACATGATATGAGATGCATGACAACGACAACAACACACGGAGACAAATACCCGAACCCGAGAAAATAAGATAACTTAACGCCGAAAATGGCAAGAGTTGGAGTACAAATTGGGAAAGTTACATCCGGGGTGTTACAGAGAGAGAGGCCACCGCACTCCCTTTCCCCCGGCGGACGGGATGCGGCCGGATCAGCGACCAACGGTGAGAGAGAGAGAGGCCACTGCACTCCCTTTCCCCCGGTGGACGGGATGCGGCTGGATCAGTGACCAACAGTGAGAGAGAGAGAGAGGCCACCGGAGCCTTGTGTGAGATACTCTAAAGAGCCGACTACCTTTTCCTCCATAAAAATCGTTTTATATTCTGTGTACGTGCCATTGAGCTCTATAACTTTATTTAAAAATAATGCGGCAACGCGTCAAGTCAAACTTTGTTTCGTGCACACGTGGTACACGACCTCCCTAGGTAAACAACCGCTACATGCGTTCAAATTAGCATGTGGGCTGCCATTTCGTAAAGAAATGAGCTCCACCATGTACCCGCGCGGGTGTGGCTGGGCACGAAGTGTGAGTACGTGCACGGTGCACCTATTCTCTTCTTGTATACGTACACCACCTACGCGGGGTTGTGTGAGAGAGATACAAACCTAGAGAGATATAGTGTGTGGGTTCTTGAGAGTTTTTTTTGTGGGGGGTGGGTCAATCAAAATATTTAACATATGGAATGTGTGTGAAATAGAGTCCTGGATATAACATATATATAGAGGGGGCGATCCACGAGAAGAGAGTGGAGGTAAAAACGGCTTGAGGTGTCCATAGAATCGAAGAGAGGGATGATGTGTGTGTGTGTGCGCGCGCGATCAATAAAGAGTGCCATCGAATTTGTGTGTGCCCACGTCAAAGATATAGAGTGGCTGGCCTACTGGAACGTGAGATGGGACATGTGCAGTTTGTCTCTGTGGCATGGATACCTACCTGCAGCGCTCGACTATCGGTGTGTGGTGGGGGAAGAGGGAGGCCCAATTAACTATAGAGGTACAATGGCTGGTATATGTGTGGAGGAGGAGAGAGGCCTACCTCATGTATTAAGGAGATCGATCTGCCTCATGTATTAAGGGAGATCGATCGGCATCCATGCATATGTGTAGGAGATGAATAAGGTTGGGAGAGAGACAGAGCTAGAGTGTTGGAGGGGGTGGTAGTGGAGTTGCTTCTAACAAATGGTGGGATAGGCTTGCTAGACAAACGGAGGGCATGCCCACAATATCAATAAGAGAGTAGATGGCTGCTTGTTGTCTGTGCACGTGCGTGTGAGAGACGGGTCAGGAGGCATGCACGAATGATGAGGGGGGCGATGTGGCTGTGGTAAGCAGACATAACTACATAGGAAGATCAATCGCCCTTTGTAAGAGAAATGAGAGACATAACTTGTGAGGTACGTCGATCGATGGGGGGGGGGTAGTTAAAGTTGATCTAGGTATATGTTGGGAGATCGATCAGTATACATGCATGTGTGTGTTAGAACAAATGAGGCACGAGGAGAAGGATAGAGAGAGAGGGATGCATGTAGGAGGTGGTACGAGAGGCATACTATATCGAGGGGGAGGAGTGTGCGAGTACGAGAACAATGAAAAGAGTGGTGGGAGTGAGGCCTGGATGGTGACAAGAGAAGAGGGGAAGCTTGTGTTTGTGCTAGGCACACCTGGCTAGAGAGGCATATCGATCAATGTGTGCCGTAAAGAAGGAGCTGGGGGGCCTACACACACCGTGGGTGAACGACCTAAAGTGAAAAGACGAATTTGCGCGATGGAGCTAGAGAATGTTGAGGGGGGGTGAGAGGGATGCGGGCGTGTGCATGCACAAGAGAAAGTTAGCGCTAGCTACAAAGATAAGAGGGTTGTGTGGGTGTAAAAGACGAATAGAGATCATATATACTTCATTATAAAAAGCGAATTCGGATATTTGAAGAATTTATCATAGTGTTTTAAACCGACGGATGTGTGAATATATATAACGGTGATACACATGGTGTGGTTATGAACATGGTATACTACACTTAATATATTTTATTTATACTCTTATAAAAAACGGAGTTGTTGATGATGGTGCGCCTGCCAACCTGCATTATAGGCCGTCTGATTTATATCTAGCGGATAGCAAGGAAACTATGATGGTTGAAGTTGGCAACAATCATGATTGTAGATTCTTATTGAAATAGAGAAATGAATTCAAATTTAGTTCGAATTGCAGCGGTAGTATAGACATTTGGAATGCACTAAAATGTTGGTATGAGTAGGTTACATGCATTATACAACAAGCGAAAAAATTTAATCGGACATAACATGGATTCATACTCCCTCCTTCCATCTATATAGGGCGTAATGAGATTTTTAAGACCGCCTTTGACTATTGACAAGATTAATAGTACATGACATGCACAATGTGAAAATTATATTATTGAAAGAACCTTTCACAGACGAATTTAACGGTGTGCTTTGTGTAAGTTGCATGTCATATATCATTGCTCTAATATTTGGTCAAAGTAGCATCGAAAAATGCATTAGGCCCTATATAGATGGAAGGAGGGAGTAGCTTTGAATAGCATTTGTATAGTAAAACAGGGCAAGACTCTCTCTTTGTGTGGTGTGAATAGTTTTATTTTTTTCGTTTTCTTTTTGGTTGAGGAAGTGCGAATTGATTTGGTACGTACAAGTACAATATTACTACATGTTAGGCTTGTCCCTAAAATTCAACCCGCGTCTTGTTATATCCCGAAAATTCAGATATCGTGCTCCCAAAACTGGCGCCTTCACAACCCGCGCCTTGCTATCCCGAAATTACAACGCGCGCGAAAACTCCCTCCAGCTGCCAAATCCCGACACGCGAAATCCCCCTTCTAACCCTGAGCCAAAAGGGCCCCTAGTTCAAATCGGTGGGGGTACTTTTGTAACACACCCTACATTTTGGACAAGCGCGTTCCTAAGTCATGCTTCACCCCTCCCATCGCCCCCTTTTTGCCATTCGAAATCCCAGGCCGCCATAACCTCTCCGCTCCAGCCGCGAAACCCCACCCTCCTCCGTCCGCCACGTCACCGCTGCCCAGCCGGAGCCTCTTCCCCGATGACGTCGTCCACCGCAACAGCTCGACGTCCCTCGTCCACCTCCCCGGATAAGGATCCGTCGTCCATCTCGCCATCTTGCCGGTTCAGCCGCCCGTCCTCCACCTCCAAGGAGCTGCTCCGACAATCGCCTCATCTATCGCGGCTGCTCCCCCAGAACCGCAACATCCTCACCAACTCCTCGGACGAAGCCGAGGCCTACTCGGCGCCACCAAAGAGGTTGTACACTCATCGCATCGCACCTTCTCCTTAAATCGACCTCCCGGCACCGACGGTGCTCCATCCCGCACCCCCATGGAGTGGCTACCTTGAAGCCGGCGCCGCAGGCGACATCTCCACGGCGGCTCTCCCCTAGTGCGAGGCCCCTTCAGCGGCGGCGTCCATACCAGCCGGGTCTGCTACTGCTGCTTCGGCTCTCGCTCGACCGCTCGCTCGCCCAGCTGTTGCTACTACTCTCCCCCTCGCTTGTGTTGCTGCTCTGCTCCAGTTAAGCCACACTTCAGTTGACTGAATCGACTTTTGGGTCAATCGATTTTCAGGGGTTGGGGGGCTTGCCGGAGTTAAGGAAGAACTACCCGCAGCGGGGACGGGGGCTCACCGGAGAGGTACCCCACTATCTATCTTAGGGTTCAGGGTGGGGGCGGGGGGCCTAGAGGGCTGGTCGGGGCGGCGGTGGCGAGTTGTTTTGGGGCAGCGAGGCGGCGCTGGGGCCGGCGGTTCGGCCGGTGGTGGCTGGCGGCTCAGGGGGGTGCAGGTTGAAGATGAACTGCAGGCCCTCCCTAAACTACATGTTATGTGCCTCTCTGCTACCATTGCGTTCAGTTTCGACAGTAGCATTCAGATTCCATAGTAAATTTCAGTTTCGACAGTTAAGTTCAGAGTCAACAGTTTTTACCTCATCTGTTGTAGTCAGGTGGTTTTTGGTGATGTTAATTTTACATCCATTTTACATCATCTATTGGAGATGCTACTAGAATCCAACTTGAGATTGATGATGTATGTCTTGTGCTGCTTCAGCCTTGACGTCTTACGGCTCACTGGAGCTGCTCCAACGACAGAACGATCCATCACAACAGAGCAGTGCCCTGGACGCCATCTACAGATTCCTCAGATCTTCCTCCACACCTCCGACAGCCACCTCTGCCTCAACTGCTTCAGCGACCAACCCAATGATGCTGAGGTCGACACGGCTACAGCAAAGAGGTTGTACACTTGTTGCATCACTTATTACTATACATTCACGTCGATCCATTAGGGCTATTTTGGTTCAACGGAAAAACATCGAACCACTGGTTGTTACCATCACTCTAAATTTGTGCATGCTCTCCTTACATAATCTCACCATATCTTTTTCATATGCATGTCAGATATTGTACACAGTCATGCTGAACATGTAGAGAAAAAGAGAAGAGTTTTGTGCGGCAATACAATGTCATGCAGACATCGCTCCATGGTGGGTTCAATGGCAAACCCTCCCCACCCCTCTCCAGATTGTAATCCAGAGGAAGATATATGTTCTGAGGCGGACTCGGATGCCGCTGACCACTCCTATTTACCCCCCAAGGTTTTTGCTCTACCTTGGCATGATGATGTTAGTCATATCATGCATATGTTGCCTTGCAGTGATGTAACTCTCTTGATGCGGTTATATCTCCCACGTGTCGAAGCACGACTTAGAGGCATAACCACATTGAAAGCAATGTCGCAAGTGAGGTAATCTTCGCAAACAACCCATATAATACAATAGGGGAAAAGATACATAGTTGGCTTACAACCGCCACTTCACACAAATACATGAATAAAGCATTACAACATCCAAATACAATCAAGGTCCGACTACAAAACCAAAATAAAAGAAGAACCCCAAATGCGACAAGGTCCGCGATCGACCCCAACTGGGCTCCACTACTGATCAACTAGAACGAAACAACACAAAGGACAAGATCTTCATTGAGCTCCTCCTGAGCTTGGTTGCGTCATCTGCACGGACTCATCGGCACCTGCAAACTGGTTTTGGAAGTAACTGTGAGCCACGGGGACTCAACAATCTCACACCCTCGCGATCAAGACTATTTAAGCTTATGGGTAAGGTAAAGGTATGAGGTGGAGCTGCAGCAAGCGACTAGCATATATGGTGGCTAACATACGCAAATGAGAGCGAGAAGAGAAGGCAAAGAACGGTCGATAAAAGTATGGTCAAGAAGTGATCCTAGAACAACCTACGTCAAGCATAACTCCAACACCGTGTTCACTTCCCGGACTCCGCCGGAAAGAGACCATCACGGTTACACACGCGGTTGATGCATTTTAATTTAAGGTCAACTTCAGGTTTTCTACAAGCGGACATTAACAAATTCCCATCTGTCCTTAACCGCGGGCACGGCTTTCGAAAGTTCAAATCCCTGCAGGGGTGTCCCAACTTAGCCCGTAACAAGCTCTCACGGTCAACGAAGGATATTCCTTCTAGCGGGAAGACCCGATCAGACTCAGAATCCCAGTTACAAGACATTTCGACAAGGTAAAACTAAACCAGCAAAGCCACCCAGATGTGCCAACAAATCCCGATAGGAGTTGCACATATCTCATTCTCAGGGCACACTGAATGAGCCAGACGTCGGGTAAGCCAGCCCAGAGTTGCCCCTGGTAGCCTCGGACATCGCTCGGTTGGACCAACACTCAGAGGAGCACTGGCCCGGGGGGGTTAAAATAAGATGACCCTTGAGTTTGCAGAACCCAAGGGAAAGAAAAGGCTAGGTGGAGAATGGTAAAACCAATGTTGGGCATTGCTAGAGGAGTTTTATTCAAGGCGAACTGTCAAGGGGTTCCCATTATTACCCAACCGCGTAAGGAATGCAAAATCTAGGGACATAACACCGATATGACGGAAACTAGGGCGGCAAGAGTGGAACAAAACACCAGGCATAAGGCCGAGCCTTCCACCCTTTACCAAGTATATAGATGCATTAATTAAATAAGAGATATTTTGATATCCCAACAAGTAAACATGTTCCAACAAGGAACAACATCTCCATGTTCCAACAAGGAACAAACTTCAATCTTCACCTGCAACTAACAACGCTATAAGAGGGGCCGAACAAAGCGGTAACATAGCCAAACAACGGTTTGCTAGGACAAGGTGGGTTAGAGGCTTGGTTCAACAATATGGGAGGCATGATAAGAAAGTGGTAGGTATCGTAGCATAGGCATAGCAAAATAGTGAGCAACTAGCAAGCAAAGATAGAAGTGATTTCGAGGGTATGGTCATCTTGCCTGAAATCCCGCAAGGAAGAAGAAAGAGTCCATGAAGAAGACAAATGGACGTAGTCGAACGGGTCCTCACAAATGCGACATTACCGGAACCAACCCGAAGAAGCAAACACCGGAAAGAAGCACACCACATAGTAAACAACCAACACATGAACATGGTATGATAGGCGGGATGCGGTATGCGATGCATATGCATGATTTGCAAAGGAATGATTGAACCTGGCCTCAACTTGGAAATTCAAGAGTGCCACTGTAAAGGTGGGGTGATTTCAGTTGAAATCGATATAAAGATCACCGGAATCGGATGCACGGTTTGGAAATGGCAAGCAAAACAAATATGGCACCGGTCTTCGATAAACAGCAAGTAGCCATCTAAATGCATCAAGATAATTAAGCTATAGCACTCAAACATGGCAACAAAATACAAGGCAGGGATCCACTCATGATGCTTAACAAAAGATGAACACTGAGCTGCAGCCAATTTATCCACTAACAGGTCCAAACAAGCATGGCAAAAGAGCAATTGGTAAACAGGTTTCAGACCTAGTGAAATTAACACTAGCCTGGAATTTCAGATCAGGTAGCACACTTTGGAGCATGAAAACTATATGTTACCGGAACTTAACATGGCAAGCAAGACATGGCATGGAGCTACTCAAAGAGCGTAACAAAAGTCCCTTAGTGACCTTGAGCCAAAAGGGATCAGAAAATACAATTGCAAGCATGTGAACATGGCAAAAACATAATCAGACCACAGACTTAGTGAAAAACTGGAGCATGCAAATCTATTAACAAGTAGGCATGTTTACGAGCTCGATGCACTCACTACAAAGCAAGACATGGCAATCTAAGCATACACCCTTCAATAATACATATTATATAAGCTAGACATGGCAAGAACAACAACATAGCATGCACAGATCAACTACAACATCCTCGGCAAAATCGCTAACAAGTAGACAATCTGCCCAGATTCACGAAATAGCAAAAATAGAGCTAGATTGACTCAATCTAGGGTGCTCCATAAATTCAAAAAAAAGACCTGGATGGATATAGCACCACAAGATTAACAAATCATCCTCACTGATCATCCTCAAAAGAGGCACGGATCACTAGGAAACAACATGAACATATGGCATATTGATAAAAACAGATCAAGGACTTAGTGGAATTACTATGTCCCTGAAATCAGCATTAACGAATGCACTACTTTGCAAGCTTGTGCTAGTCACCACACATATCACAAAAATACATGGATAGCACCTCTAGAAAGATGGCATGACATATAACAAAACACATGTAGAGCTCAGGGGCATATCATCCACACATTAATCATGGCAAAAATGACAAATAGCTAATTGGTGCAGCAGATCTGACAAATATCTCAAATAGCTCTCTTCCAACAGCATTTCGGGCATCAAGATTAACTCAAATGAAAATGATGCAATGAGATGAAATGATGTTCTCATAGAGACGAACATTTTGATATGCTACACGCTCCAAACGGAGCTATGGATGCAAAGTTATGACATGATGAACATGGGCATTTGAATCTGGAAATTTTGGGGACTTTGTAGAAATTATACCCTCCGCGAAAAGTCAACGGGACGAGGATATCCGGGACGAGGAGATCCGGATCGAGGGGGCCACGTTTGGATGAGATCCCGGTGGATCTCGTCCCGATCCACCGGATCTCGCCGGAGGAGATGACCAGAGACGATGTGGCGGCGGAGGCGGCACAGCCGGCGCGGGGGCGGCGCGGCGAGCTAGCAGCGCGGCGGGGCGGTGGAAGGCGGCGGAGAGCGGCGCGGTGCTATGATATGCATTGCATGATATGCATTGCATGACACGCAAGCTATGACAAGGCAACAACAGAGAATAACTGGATGACACCTGGCACATCTGTCTCGGGGCGTCACAAGTGCCTACTTTTGACATCATATATGTCATCTGCTTAGTTTAGACATGTTCTGTAATGCCACCTGTTTAGTTTCTATATCATATATGGGAATTATGCAGTCTCATGTCTTTTAGCCAGCCATAATATATGTGAAATGTGCAATGCCATCCTATTTAACCAGGCACCATATATTTGAATGATATCTTGCCCATCCTTTTCTTCATTACATTTCCATTTGTCGACAATGTTTGTACATTAAACTACTCTTCCTGTGAATCAGCCATTTGGGTGGGAGATGGAAAAATCTGGAGTGAAAACAAGGCCTTTAGAGCAGACAGTGCTACCAGTCGAAGCAGATCTCTTGTTGGGTCCCGATAGCTCCTCAGAGATGGATTCAGAAACAGATGACCAGTCCTATTCCCCCACTGAGGTGTATGCTCTAACCTGGCACGGTTATACTGCTCATATCATGCATATGGTGTCTTGCATTGCATAGTTTAGATATCATATACACAATATTCAACACCATGTTCTTAGTTCAGACATCATATCGAATGCCCTCTGTTTAGCATATAAATCACATATGTGAATTAAATTATGCGATCCTGATTACTTAGATAACATGTAGGTGAATTATGTCATGCGATCCTATTTAGTTATTCATCATATCTTTGAATTATGTTATGCTATGCTATCCAGTTTAGATAGACATCATATATGTGAAATTATGTCATGCTATCCATTTTAGTTAAACAATATACATGTCAACTATTTCATACCCTCTTTTTTCCACACTATCTATTGTATCTGTCTCTCATACAAAGTCTGTACATTCAACTATGTTTCCTGTTTATCAGCCATTTGAATTGGAGCGGGTGATGCCAGTATCTAGCGGACTAAAAACACAGTCTTCAAATAAAACAGTGCTACCTCTTGGTGGAGATAGCACCCCGGTTGTACATGCAAAAGAACCAGCCCTACCACACATAACCCAAACTCTCGCAGATTGTACCCCTACTATGATGGATAGAGAACCAGCTTCACCCAATCTAACCCCAACCCGAGCTGATAGTAACCCAGTACCTGTTGACACAGCACCATCTCCACCATAGAGCTCCCAAACAAGAGTAGTTAGTAAGGCAGCTCCAGTGCCCAAAGGGCCAGTACTATCACGGCGAACCCCAACCCCACTAGTTAGTACGCCTATTCCTGTGGAGGAAGCACAACCAGCTAGTCGTAGTTTAGCATCTATCGCATTTGATGTTGTTAAATCATATGTGCGTATCTTCCCATCTTGGAAATATTATACTAAAGATGAAGGAAAATGCCAGTTGCAGGTGTTTATCCAAGAGTTATGTGTAAGTAATGTTATTCATGGCAATTACTTTGCTTTGTCCCATACATCCTACCTCCATGATGGTTATAATACAACAAATTTTCCCATTTTTCTTTATAGAGAAGGACCGATTTGGAAACTCAGGATGAGGTAACCTATGCTAATACCTCTGCTATCTTCAAGAATTCTTGGTGGCAGTATTGGAATTACCTGAAGAAAACGTACTTCACCGGCAAAGAAACTCATCAAATTCCCTTACATTCTCCTGAGACACATTTACTGGACGATGACTGAGAATGCCTTGTTCTGTACTGGTCCCGAACCAAGAATGTGGTAAGGTCTTTGAGCTCATTTTCTATTTTTAAGTATTATATTCTTGCGTCTTACTGTACTCTGTTGATGTAGAACAAGTGCCTAAACCTGAAGAACAACTGTTCTAATTTTAGATTCCATTGCTACCATAGGACATAGATATATGTTTGTTTGATGCTTTTATTATGTACTAGTACTTCGCAATAGAAGACTTGGTAGTTTAATCCTGTCCACCTTACTAATGAACTGGTTCACCAAAATGAGTTTCATATACTAGTACATGCTAAACTTGTTATGTGTCTTCTTGTTTCTTCTTTTAGAATGCTGACAGAATATTGGGGAAGAGTGCCTTATTAAGCAGCGGTAAAGGAAGTAATGCAGATAAGGTTCAGGATAGTGACACATCCTGTCTTGGTTTAGTGTTGGAGTTACTGGCCACTACCGCTTGCACAAGCTATTCAAACTCATTGTCTGAATCAGTTCGGTTTCTTGAGTCTCAACTACAAGCTGAAAGACATCGCTCAGCTCTGCTGCGACAAGAAGCGGAAGGACTGCGGAAGTCCCTGGAGTATTCAGATGCATACTTTCTGGTGCAACAGCAAGCGTTGGAGGATTTTAGCGCCAAACAGGACAAAGCTAATCAGCTTGCTAAGCTTATTGCCAGCATGGTGGATACCTAGGATAACGTTTCTTGAGCTCTTCTGAAGTTGTTTCAGTTATGCTCTTGTTTTGCTGCCGCGTTTATTTGCACTGGTGGCCAATTTTGACGGCCAGTGTATATGATATGCTGCTTTGTTCCCTATATTTGCACTGGTGGCGAACTTTGATGCCCAGTGGATGTGATATGTGTAATAGCCGTGATAGCCTAGCGTTAGTTGCTTGCTTATTTATTTCCTTGTTGTCTTGTTTATTTCTTTGCTTGTAGTCATTGCAGTTCTTTTTCTACGGTTAACTAGTGGCTGCAATAACCTATTTTTTAAAACTAGGCCACAATAACCATGGGCCAATATTTACTATAGTGACACTGGGCCTCCTACGGGCCGTAGAAACAGTGGGCCTTCTACGGGCCATAGAAACAGTAGGCCTTCTACGGGCCGTAGAAACAATGGGCCTTCTACGGGCCGTATCATCAATGGGCCTTATACGGGCCATATGATCGATTGGCCAAACATGGGCCAATAACAGGCCGCATTATGGCCGTAAACGGGCTAGAGTTGGAATCGTCCGTTCATGGGCCGACCATAATGGGCCATCGTTAATAGGCCGTATTTGATGACGCTATGAAAATGGCCCACCGTATTAACAGACCACAAATGGGCCGACTGTAACCACGGGCTGAATTTGGCCCACAAGCAGAAAATGACAGTAACGGGCCGTAAGTAAATGAATGCTGGAAATGAGCCCAAGAATAAATGGGATCTGAGAAGGCCGAAAGATAACATGGGCTGGAAACGGCCCAACGGAATAACGGGTCGTTAATGGGTATAAAGTGATACACTGTTCATTACTGGCCAGTTTCACCACGGGCAGTTAATGGGCGTAAAGTGATACACTGTTCATTACGGGCCAGTTTCACCATGGGCCGTTAATAGGCCAAGAGTTACATAGGGCCTCATATGGGCCGAAAGACATCATGGGCCATACATGGGCCAGAAATGAAAACAGGCTAGAATCATATTGGATGGCCCAGATGATGCTACTGGGCCTAATTCGGATAGGGCGTAATGGGCCTTGGGTTAGCAGGCTGTAAATGGGCTATATGCGAACAGGCCGTTAACAGGCTTTCCATGGGCCGGCCCGCCACCTTTTGACCAAGTCAAACGGCCGACCTTTTCACAGGAATGGGCCTCTATTGGGCCATGCCACATGTCGACGTATCATAGGCGCCTATCTGACCCACTAGTGAGCTGACACATGTTTCGTCCGGCCAATAAGAATTTTAGACGTGGAAATTTCCCATTGGTCGGGGCTATTAACGGGTTATCGGATCCAAAACCCGACCCGATAGCTTAACGGTGTTCCGTTACGGTGGATGCCACATGTCGGTCACCCTTGACGAAAGCACTTCTGTGACGTGCGATTTATCGTCATGGAAGTGGACACTTCCGTGATGATAATTTTGGTAATGTCATGGAACACTTCTACGACAGCACAAGTATGACTATCTTGATTCTCTCATAAATTTGTCATGGATGTACATGCATGACAAAAAAAGCGACCTATTGTGACAAACATGTATCATCACGGAAGTGTATTTTTTTGTAGTGGGTTCTGCGAGTCGACCGGTTGGGAGTTGTCCTCAATCCCCACAATACTGATGGAAGTTCATTGACCCAGGCTCCTGCTGCGTGTTTGAGGTCACGCATCAGTCGGGGTTTCAATCCTTTGAGAATCAATCCATTTGCTCTTTCAGCTTGTCCATTCGACTAGGGATGCGCAACTGAGGCATAGTCGACTTGAGTACCTTGTGAAGCACAGAAAGTTCTGAACTCGTCAGAGTCAAAGTTCGATCCGTTGTCAGTGATGATGCTATGCGAAACACCATATCTGAATGTTATCTCTTTGATGAAGCTGACAGCAGTGCTGGCATCAAGGTTCTTGATAGGCTTGGCCTCAATCCACTTGGTGAACTTGTCGACTGCTACAAGCACATGAGTGAATCCACTCCTACCAGTCCTCAGAGGTCCAACCATGTCCAATCGCCAAATAGAAAAGCACTAGACAAGTGGAATGGTCTTCAGGACCAACGCAAGCTTGTGAGACATGTTGGAGTAAAACTGGCAACCTTCACATCTGTCGACTATTTCTTGTGCCATCTCATTTGCCCGCGGCCAGTAAAATCCCACTCGGTATGCTTTGGCCACAATGGTCCGAGGGGACGCATGATGACCACAGGTCCCCGAGTGGATGTCATTCAGGATCACTCGACCTTCTTCAGGCATTATGCATTTCTGGCAAACTCCAGTCAAACTTTCTCTGAACAACCATCCTCTTATCACAGTAAAGGCTTTATATCGATGGACGATCTGTCGAGCCTCTTCTTCATCTTCTGGAAGTTCCGTTCTAAGAATGTATGCGATATATGGTACTGTCCAATCGGGGGTGATGACCAAAACTTCCATGATCAAGTCGACCACTGTTGGAATCTCGATTTCAGTTGGATTGGTGGCACTCTTCGGCTATGGGGGCTCTGCAGTGAAGGGATCTTCTTGAACTGAAGGTGTATGAATATGCTCCAGGAAAACATTGCTAGGAACAGCTTCTCTTTTTTAGCCTATCTTTGCCAGATCATCGGCCACTTGATTTTTCAATCGAGGGATGTGATGGAGCTCTAATCCCTCAAATTTCGTTTCTATCTTTCTCACCGCATTGCAATAACCAGTCATAGCTGGGCTTCTGACATCCCACTCCTTCATTACTTGATTGACCACCAAATCTGAGTCACCATAGACCATGAGGCGACGGACGCCGAGTGAAATGGCCATGCGCAACCCGTACAGAAGTGCCTCATATTCGGCTTCATTGTTGGAGGAGTCAAAGTGAATCTGGAGAACATAGCTGAGTTTGTCACTGTGGGGGGATACCAACACCACCCCAGCACCGGAACCATTCAGCATCTTGGACCCATCAAAGAACATGGTCCAATGCTCCAAGTGGATTTGGGACAGAAGTTGTTGTTTGATCCACTTGACGAGGAAATCAGCTATTGCTTGGGACTTGATGGCCTTCTTTGCCTCAAATTTGATGTCCAGGGGAAGGAGTTCATTCGCCCACTTTGCCACTCGACCAGCTGCGTCTCTGATAATGGAGCATCGCTGACGACTATAATGGAATGATCAGAGAAGTAGTGTGCAACTTTCTTCGTGGTCATGTAAATCCCATAAACAAGCTTCTGATAATGTGGATATCTTTGTTTCGACGGAGTCAGAACTTCAGAAACATAATATACTGGGCGCTGAACTTTATAGGCTTTTCCTTCTTCTTCCCGCTCGACCGTGAGTACTGTACTGACAACTTGTCCAGTGGCTGCAATATAAAGCAGTAAAGGCTCTTTGCTGATTGGTGCAGCAAGCACCGGTTGGGTGGAAAGAAGGGCTTTGAGCTCTGCAAACATTGTGTTAGCTTCGGGAGTCCACTCGAACTTATCCGACTTCTTCATCAGTCGGTAAAGAGGCAATGCCTTTTCATCGAGGCGAGAAATGAATCGACTCAAGGCGGCCAAACAACCAGTAAGCGTCTGGACATCATGCACACGCACAGGGCGTTTCATCCGAAGTATAGCACCAACTTTCTCTGGGTTAGCGTCGATCCCTCGTTCGGAAACGAGAAAATCGAGTAACTTTCTGCCAGGAACTCCGAATGTGCATTTTGATGGATTAAGCTTGATATCATATCTTCTGAGATTGGCAAAGGTTTCAGCAAGGTCAGCCAACAGGTCGGAACCTTTACGTGACTTGACCACAATGTCATCCATGTATGCTTCCACATTCTGACTGATTTGAGTGAGCAGACACTTCTGGATCATCCTCATGAATGTGTCTCCGGTGTTCTTCAAGCTGAATGGCATAGTGACATAACAAAAGCATCTGAATGGAGTGATGAAAGCCGTTTTTATCTCATCGGGACCATACAGTCGGATCTGATGGTACCCGGAATAGGCGTCCAAAAAATACAAATGCTCACACCCCGCAGTTGAGTTGACGATTTGGTCGATGCGGGGAGAGGGAAATGATCTTTTGGGCAGGCCCGATTGATATGCTTGAAATCAATGCACATGCGAAGTGAGTCGTCCTTCTTGGGGACCATGACAACATTGGAGAGCCACTCGGAGTGGTAGATTTCATGGATGAACTCAGCTGCTAGGAGCCAAGCCACTTCCTCGCTGATTGCTTTTCTCTTCTGGACGACGGACCGTCGGAGATGTTCCTTGACTGGTTTTACCTTTGGGTCGACTCGCAAACGATGCTCAGTCAGTCCCCTAGATACACCAGGCATGTCAGAAGGTTTCCATGCAAAGATGTCCTAGTTCTCATGGAGGAACTGGATGAGCGCTTCTTCCTATTTGATGTCGAGTGTTGACGAGATATGTGTCGGAGCAGCATTGGGGTCGGTCAGGTGAATATGAATCGGCTTAGTTTCCCCTGACGACTGAAATGCAGAGTCTGTGGCAGGCTTCTTGGCTCGCAGTAAATCACCCGGATCTGCATTCTTCTGATATTCTTGCAGTTCTACTACTGCCATCTGTGCATCGGCAATTTTTGAGCCCTTTTGGAAGCACTCTTCCGCCTTCTGCCGATTGCCAGTAATAGTGATTACTCCTTTAGGACCGGGCATCTTCAATTTGAGATACACGTAACATGGTCGAGCCATAAAATGTGCATAAGCGGGCCTACCCAGAATAGCATGGTAAGCACTCTTGAAATCCACTACCTCAAATGTCAACTTTTCCTTGCGATAGTTCTTGGAATCACCGAAAACCATGTCAAGGGCGATCTGGCCGAGTGACTGGGCTTTCTTGCCAGGAATAACGCCATGGAAACTCATGTTGATCTCACTAATCTTGGACATCGGAATGCCCATTCCCTTCAAGGTTTCAACATAAAGGATATTCAGGCCACTGCCACCGTCCATCAGCACTTTAGTCAGTCGAGTGCCTTCGACTACTGGGTCGACCACCAGTGCTTGCCTCCTAGGGGTGGCTATATGAGCTGGATGGTCTGACTGGTTGAATGTGATGGCAGTCTGAGACCACTTCAGATAACTGGGTGTTGCAGGAGCAACCATGTTTACTTCCATGTTAATAACTTTCAATCGACTTTTCCTTTCAACATCAGCAAAATCATCAGTGTGGAATTGACATTGGGAAAACCATCATCATATTCCTCCCTATCCTCACCTCCGTCCGACTCCTTTTCCTTCTCCTTGGGTTGTTTCTCTCGAAACTGCTGGATAAGGAAACGACACTGTCGAGTGGTGTGTTTAGGGTAAATGATGTTCCCCTCTTCATCTTTTTTGGTATGAATATGGCATGGTAAGTCCAACACATCATTCCCATCTTTATCCTTAACTTTTTTGGGAGCCTAGGGCCCCTTGGGCTTTCCTTTGAACTTTCCTTGGGTAACAGCTAAAGCTTCACCAGGAGCAGCTGGTTCAGCCTTTCGCTTCTGTTTCCAACTGGACTTCCCTCCTCCTGTTTCTTGGGCGACTGTTTTGTGCTTACCAGTCTGGAGTCGGTCTTCCTCTTCACCATTAGCATATTTGGTGGCAATCTCCATCATACAAGTCAGAGTCATATCTCCTGTCCTACCGAATTTCAGATTCAACTCCCGATACTTAACGCCTTCCTTGAAGGCACAAATTTCTTGGTGATTTGACACATTCTCCACTGTATGGTGCAGCATGATCCATCTCTGGATATAATCCCTCAAGGTTTCATTCGGTTTCTGGACACAACACTTCAATTCTGTCAACCCTGTCGGCCTTTTGCAAGTGCCTTCAAAGGTCCTAACAAACACTCGAGCAAGTTCTTCCCAACTATATATACTGCCAGGAGCCAACTGATTCAACCACGCTCTGGTTGAGCCCTCCAACATCAAGGGGAGGTGCTTCATAGCCACATCATCATTGCTACCACCAATCTGCACAGCCACTCGTAGTCCTCAAGCCAAGTGTCTGGCCTGGACTCACCGGTGAACTTGCTGACTCCAGTCGCCAACCTGAAGTTGGGAGGAATCACTGCTGCTCTAATGGCTCTGGTGAAACACTCGGGTCCTGAAACGTGCACCTTGCTTCCAGTCGGATGATCTCTATCGAGGCATTCTCTGTGAGCCCTGTTCCTATCCACCAGACCTTGAACGAGGATAGATCTTGCATCAAAGCCTGGCTCTCTGGGGTTAACTGGAATTCTTCGTTCGTCGTTGTGGGGGACCTGTCATCTTGTCGCTGAGGCACGTATGACCCACTCCTTGGAGGAGGTGTGGGCACTCGACGACGGTCATCATGGTCGAGTCGATGATCATACTGCTTGCGGTTCCTGTACTGATCTTGCCGGTGCCCACGTTCCTCCCGCCGCGGAGGCGATCTTGGGCTGTGAGCAGATTAGACAGTGTCTGCCACCATAGATCAGCTATGAATCCTATTCCGCGACTGAGATATTGATGTATTCTGTTCTCCCGCTGCCCGGAGCAAAGCCCGGATCTGCATCAAACCTCGGCCAGCTTCTGACTGGGAAGGATGAATTGACTCTGCTATTCAAGCTGCAGCTGTGAGATTCTAGATAGGAGTTCGGTATGCCTAAGTCGGAGGCAGAAAAAGTCTTCATCGACTGGATTCAGGAATTCGCTACCGAGCACGCTCGTCGAGTGCACACTGGAGGTTCTCCAGACGAGTGCGCTCAGCCAAGTTGACCAGGCGCGCCTCCTCCAAGGCCTGGGCCTCGGGGGTTTCTCCAACGATGGGAGTGTGAAGTGCATCCATGTTACGGCGGCGAAGCGATTCCCTCTGCTGCGAAGCGAGGAGCTCGAGGCAGTACTCCTCGTGGGCATGTGATGGGTCGCCGACGCCATCACCACCATCTTCACAGATGAAGCCAGGAGGACTGCGGGGTCCATTGACCGTCAAAACTTCCGCCGCGGGGTCGCTGCTGTCGCACTCGGATGCAGTCTCGACAGTCGACAGGTCGAACAGGCCGTAGAGAATTTCATTAGGCTCGATCGCCGCGATTTGTGCGGTGGCCGATTTGCGGGCCACCGCATGCCTCACCCACCGCTGAAGCCGCGCCCGACTGGATCGCTGGTGCCGACAAACAAAGAGAAGCGAGGATGTCGTAGGAGCTGACCGATAGTGAGTCGACGGTTGTCGAAGAAGGACACCGCGGACGCAGGCGCGGAAGTGCGTCACCCCGCGGACGGGGAGCGCCTCAACGTCTTGTGGAGCCTCGTGGAGCCAAGCGGAGTCGTTGGTGATGAAGACGAGTGAGCCGAGATGGATCTCGCGGCCTTCAGTCAATCCTCCGCCGGAAACCATGATGATGGGAATCGGAAGAATCGCAACTTCTCTAATAAATTGCTAAGACACTGGCCCCACGATGGGCGCCAACTGTCGTGGTTCTAAGACTGATAGTAGAATGGGGGGTAGGTATGAGGAGGCAAGATCCTAGCTATGGAATAGTTGTACACACGAGTTTTACAAGTTCAGGACCTTCTCGAAAGAAGTAACAACCCTACGTCTCGGCGCCCTGAGGCGGTCGACTGGATTATATGTGTGTGTGTGTTTACAAAAGATGCGAACCCTTATGCCTGTGGAGGGGGCGGCTTATATAGAGTGCGCAGGACCCCAGCCGGCCCACGTTACAAAGGGTTTAAGGTACATTAAATGGGAGACATTACTGGTAATGCTAGTAAATAAAGAGACATAATGACCATTAAAGCTATGAGGTGATGTCCGACCGTTGTGGTCTGGAGCGACCTTAGACCTTCTGGTGGTCGAGTGACAGTCCCTACGGTCGAGTGACTTCAAGTCTTCCGAGTGGAAGTCCTCATGGTCGAGTGGATGATGACTCCTCTTCGAATGCTTCTAGTTTTAAGGTGACGTCCTAGGGGAGGGTGTCTAGGTGAGGCCTATGACCCTACCCTAGGTACATATCTTCATCAAATGGCTCACACACATGTATTGCGTGAAAATTGAAAAATGTTTGAGATTACTAAAGTATGAAACAATTGCTTGGCTTGTCATCGGGGTTGTGCATGATGAGAGCATTTTTGTGTGACAAAAATGAAGCATAGCCAAACTATATGATTTTGTAGGGATAAGCTTTCTTTGGCCATGTTATTTTGAGAAGACATAATTGCTTAGATAGTATGCTTGAAGTATTATTATTTTTATGTCAATATTAAACTTTTATCTTGAATCTTTCGGATCTGAACATTCATGCCACAATAAAGAAAATTACATTGAAAATTATGTTAGGTAGCATTACACATCAAAAATTCTGTTTTTATCATTTTGTTCCCAAATAATAAAGCATGGGTTGAATCTATCGGGTTCACCGTCACGCACCTTTTGCATAAAAGTCCCTAGGTTTTGGCATATCTAACCTGCGGTACACCGAGTAAAAAACGATTCGCCAGGTAATTCAACCCCAATTTTCTCCTCTGCGCCGCCACCCCCAATTTCCCTCTGCGCCGCCACGCGCCAAAGATGACCGCTCGCGACCACCCGATTCCGTGCCTCTCGCCAGGGACCACTGCCGATGAGGGCCACGCCGGCGATCTCCCCTCAGCCCGCCTGCTTCCTCTTTCCTCTCTGTTCTCCTCTCTCTGACCCCTGTTTAGTAGTGACTGCCCAAACTCGCCCCGGTCCATGGCCATCTCCTTCCGCCCAGCTCCGGTCCGTTATCGGTCATCCGTGGCGCGAGCGCTGCACCTCCTCCTCAACCTCCCCATTCGGCTCCACTCCTCCTGGAATGCCCACGTGCGCTTCCCGAGCCCCCATGGACGCCTTCTGCAGAGTTGCGGTATCGACGGTTGACCGCCGCCATGACCGGCCTCGTGCACAGCTCCATGTCGCCATCCCCTGCGCCTCCTCCCGCGTCTCCCCCATCTCTCCTATGCAGCACCGTGGCTGCACGTCGCTAGCACTGTCTACTGCAGACCCGCTCTCAACCCCCTGCGGTATGGAATTTCTCTTGCTGGAGCGTTTCAGTGAAAAGGAATTTGGTTCTGAAGCTTGCGATCTAAAAAACATAGGAAATTATTTTGCTCTATGTTGTGTTGTGGTTCCTGCTCAACAGGTGTTTATTTTTGTGCCTAAAAGGAAGTATGTACTTTTCAGAATAAGCTCCATATATGTATATATGCATTGCCTGTGCTTTCCACTAACTGAAACGAGCTTAGTCAGTTTCTACATTATTTATTCCGTGAAGAGTGTATACTGTATTTCTTTCTTTCCTGCTCCGTCTCAGAGGAAGAAGAAAATATCTGAATTAGGTGTTTGAGCTATGTGGAACACCTGTTATATCATTTATTCTCCTACAGGACATCTTTGTAGCTTTTCTTCATGAAGTTATATTAGAAATATGTAACTAGCTTCATTTTGCGTAGGACATTCAAGAGTGAGTTTTTTTCTAAGGCTGGAAGGGAAGGAAGTAATGCAAGTGAGACACTTATATAATTCATTTGACCGCTCTTCTTTTCTTCAGGTTCTTATTAGTCTCTTCTTTGGATGAGCTTTCTGAACACAATCTGAAGCTTCCAAGAAGCAAATTCCATACTCTACTACTGACTTGTTTTCCAGTGTTCTGGTGAGAGAAAATTTAGAAGCCAAGTTGTGCTATAGGACATAGGTAAACCTTCTTAGCTCATTTAACTTATGTTCTTGGAAACTATCCTAATATCTTCCTGATGCTTCCTATTATTTACACATACCACTCTATGGCAACGTGAAGATATACTATGCCAAGGAGCTAAAAAGGCACTTGTTTTATAAGTGCCCAGGCTCTGGTCTGACTTGTGCGTGCAAAGTTGAAAAATGGCCGTATGAGCCGAGTCACAAGGAACAAAGGAGTTCTTCACTGAACTGAGGGAGCATTCGACATGTATTGTGTATGTGTACACGCACATTTAGATGGAATGTGCTTATGTTCTAGGGAAACATTGTTTGTGCTTTATTTGATATCAAAGAAATATTGGCAGGTTCCTATGCTTCCATCATTAGGGTTAAGCCATATTTACTGAAATTTTTCTAGAGCTATTCCCATAGCCCTGACAATGAGTTCTAGAAGCTATGTATTGTAGGCAAGATCCGTCAACGGCGAGGTACTCGAGTCTGATGCAATTCAGGAGAAGCTGATGCCTGGCAAGTACACCACAGCAAACGTCCAAGTGATTCTCCTGACCACGGCGGGGTACCCAGGTCCAATGTGATTAAGAGCTAGAAATGACAGTAGCAGAGTTGATAAACTCCAAGCAGCTTTGCAATCGTATACATATGTTCTCACTATAATTAACTACACGTAGGCTTTGTCTCCCTCCTCTCCTGAGAATTTGACAAATGTTGTTATCAAGGCATTTTGTTCTTCTAATCGATTCTAGAATAGATAAACATGTACTATGTGTTTCATATGAACTATTAAGAACCCAACAACACATGGTTATTTCATCAATCTTATCAACTTTTAGTTAATAGAATTATCTATTCACTGTAGTATTAAGTTTCCTTGCGTTTTCAGCTAAAAGAAAGGAAAAAAAGGAACAACATACATTTTGGCATTGCTTCATCCTTGCGGCTGAGAGAGTCATGCGTTCTCCTGTGAAGAGTGCATAAATTGTTTTCATTGGCTTGATATTTATTTATACCAGCTAATTTGCAGGTCTTAGAATTAATATTAATCTTTAGGTACATGACCACGACCACGTGGATTGCGTCATCTAGTATATCTCAATGGATTTTGCTTTTATTGTTTCCATGTTACTCGGTGTTACATTTTGTTTCTTGCCTGACCACCATTTTCTTTGGCATATCCTACGTTTATGGAATACTGAATAATGTTGTTGATGAAGCTCAAGCAAGCTATGCTACTGAGATTAATGCAGTCCTTCATGATGACAATTCAGTTAGTGTAACTGACAATTGCCGTGGGGTATGCAGTTCCTAAAACCTATGAAAGACTTCCTGAATGTTCGATGCTTCTACAAATATTATGGAAAAAGTAACTGTTATGTGTTCAGTTTTGTGCTATTGCATGGTGTTCAACACCCTGAACATGGCGACTTCGAGGCCTATAGGATGGTAGATGTCTGGGACCATGGCTGCGAGCTCGGCCATATAGGCCCTTGAAAATTGACGGCGACACCTCTCTTCGGGCAGAATGTTATGCACGAGCATAATGCTGCGACAATTTTCAGAGTCATAGACCCGCTAGGAATCGGTGTTTGCGTTTTTGTTTTTATGACATCTGAACTTTAGCGGACAATGTTGACTCACACATGGCACATGTGCTAAACCAGCCGAATGTTCATTGGAAAGTTATATGAAATTCGAAGGAATCCAGCCTTCAAGTGTATCATCCATTATATCTCTACTCTATTCTTCTTTGCTCTACTTTTCAGGAAGAAGGTGGATTGGTTGCCATTTCCTGTATGCAGAGGGGATGGCAACGATTGTTCCTTGGTTGAAGCATGCAATGTATCTCGCTGAATTTCAAGCTGTATGATTTTGGGTCTGCCTAGATACCTATGCAGGGGAGAAGACATGTGCAAGTTGGGTAGAAAGCTAGGCATGATTCTCAGTAATACTCTTTACTTGGTACTTGATGATTACTCTTTACTTGGTACAAGGTACTTGATGATTCTAATATAGTCTGACCCTGCTACAGATAGTAGTTTACATACATGCCTAAATGTGTTGGAGATGCATTGCACTGTGTTTCATAGGTGGCCGTGACCGTGAAGGGTGACTAAAAGTAATCCATCATCACATCAAGTTTTTGGAATTTCTTGGATCAAAAACAGATCAACATGCATCTGGTTAAATTTCAGGGATCGAAATCGATACTCTTGGTGTACAAAAGTAGGGGCTCTCCTTTTGACCCCTTTACTTGTGCACGGGCGGTCAGAGCCATGCGCCGCGGCCACACTTAGCAGGGCAGATGAGGGAAGCTGGAGAGAAGCCGAAGCACAAGGCAACCAAGACCAGGAGCACAGGAAGGAAAGAGGGCGAGGTGGACTCCCTCGGCAAGATCCTTGCCGAGGCGGCCCCCGCAGCCCTGGCAAGAGCCTTACCGGGGCAACTTTCCCAACGCTAGTAGAGTAGGCCACCCTTGAGCCCAAATGTTCCGAACACCGTCAACAACTATGTTGGGACCAGGGCTCGGGAGGCACCTCCGTGGTGGCATGAAGATCTTCGTCAAGATCATAAACACATGAGTTCAAATGAGGACCAGAAGACGGCGACCCTTGACAGGATCCTAGCCGAGGAAATCCACAAGACCCCCGGCAAGACCCTTGCCGAGGATGACACCAATGCCACGGAAAGACCCTTGCGCGGCGCCTGGCAAGACCCTTGTCGAGGACGCTAGCGGGGCACTTCCAGGCCTGCACCAGCCAAGTCTCCGCGTTGTTCGCATGCAGCTGCCAGCCCAACCAGCTGGGCAGGCACCTGTGTGGCAACATGCAACTTCCAGGCCAAATCAGCAAGTGCCTGCGTGGCGGCATGCAAATCTTCATGAAGGCCCTACCACCACGCCACCTCAGCTGCTTGCCTGCCTTCATGGCGCTGCATGCGTCGCTAGCCTGGGCACATGTCGAATCGGGACGGAGCAGCAACGAACGGGACGGGCCTCGTTCCCATCCCCAATAAAGCTAATGGACACCTACATAGCGCATTTAATGCACTTTGTCCCGTAATGTCGTGCGATAAGATCGCGCACTGTAGGCCTTTCCACCTCCTGTGTGCCACTGTGGCAACCCCTTTTTCCTATAAAAGGAGGCCCGAGGCGACCAGGAGAGGGATTCAGCTTTTTGGAACGGCACAACCACCGTAGCTAGTTCAGGAAGCTCAAGAACACTCAATACATCCACCAAAGCAGGACTAGGGTTTTACGCATCCTCGCGGCCCGAACCTGGGTAAACGATCCGTGTGCTAGCTCCTAAACCCGCTCTCCTCATGACCCCGCGCTCGCCGACCATAGAAGGGATTCCAGTGATCCCATAGGTGTCGTTCCCACCGACATCTTTGGCGCGCCAGGTAGGGGGGGCAGTTGTGAGAATCTGGTTTAGCGGCCGTCTTAGCAATTTCTCGTGGCCACGGCTTCCAGATAAGAAGACGGCCAAGAGAACGGTGCCGCCTGCAAGCGTGAAGGATGCCGGTGCGGCGACGGGAAAGCTAAGTCATACGAAACCTTAAGCAATTTCCTTTTTATATATGAGGTTATTTTCCTCGAAGGTCCTGCCTTATGTATGGAAGCCTGCACGGAAAGGGGCCCTTCCACAATTGACAACACCCTTGTTCTGTTTCGAGTCTGCTCAACAGCTCAAGCGGCCGTGTCGAGAGTGGCAGGGTAGCCTTCCGCAATTGGCAACACTCTCGATTCTGACTCGAGTCAAGCTTGACAGTTCAAGCGGGCGTGTTGAGAGCGGTAAGGTGGTTCACTCGGCAGCAAGCACATCGAGCAGGCCATTGGGGATCCCTCCTCAAGGTGTCGCCTTGGGTTTACACGCCGGCAAGCCTACCCATTTAACGTAGGGCAAACATACAAAGGGAAGGTCGAATAGGAAGATAACATGCATCGTACCAAAAGTGCTGCAGAGTTATATTACATCAATTGTTACTGCGATTCTAACTAAAGATAAAAACTGTCTTGGTCATGAACCTATAGCGACAATGGGAGACGGGGTGCCTAATCTCGGCGCTGGCCCTCTATCCTCTCGATTTCACCGATGCGGCTGATGATGGGCTTGATATGCTCCTTGAGCACCATGAGGTCCACACCCGCTGGCAAGCTGTCTAGCGCGGCATCGAAGTCGAGGTTGGGGTTCCAGTGCGCCATCTTGGTGAGAACCTTGGTCATGGCACCCTAGCAAAGCCTCCGGGACTCCTTGGCTAGGGAGGCCGCACGGTTGGAGTGGAACTACTCAAGGGCCCCGAAGACGCCCTCGAAGAAGATGGTCAGCTTGGTGTTGGAACTCGCGTTGTGCTCCGGGGTATACCTCACATTTGGCATCCCCATGGTAGCCAGCTGCGTGGTGATCCTGCCGGCGACGCCTTCGAGGCGCCCGATCCAGCGGTTCTCGCCTTCCACAAAATCATTGTGGTTGGCGGCTTCATTCTTCCGCGGCTGCTTCTCAGTCTCCAGGTCCCTGGCCAGGGCCTCCTCCCGGACCTTGCCCTCCGACGGCATCCCCTCGAGACCCTCCAGCTTTAGCTTGAGGTCTTTGATGGAGTTGTTGTCTTTGGAGAGCTGCTCGGCCTTGTCGAGGACCGCACCCTGCGCCTCCGTCAGAGCGCTGTTGAGCATGTCTTTCTCCTTGGACAGCGTCAGGACCTGGTTTTTCAACCCGTCCCACTCCACCTGCAGCTCCTTCATCTTGTCGACGTGGACCTGAGCCTGGGCATTGAGTGCCTCCCTATGCCTCTGCTCCAGCTCCCGGGTTTGCTCCAAGACGAGCTTCTCCACCTCCTCATCCTTGCTGCGGAGCGTTGCGGCAAGCTTCTCCTCACGTGCAGCAAGGTCCTCCTCCTGGGAGTTCAGCGCGGCCTGGTGCTGGGCTCGAGCGGCCTCGGCTATGGTGGCAAAGTTCTCCGCGGTCTCCTGGGCCTTCTCAATGTCGTCCTGCTTCATGATGAGCTCCACCTCGCGCTTGGCCAGCTCGCCCTGGGCGGTCTTCAGCTCCTCCCAAGCCTAGAAGAACCAAGTCTACGTCTCAGCGACGCGTACCTTGAGGTCTGCCTCCGCCTTGTCCACCATTACCGCCCTGGACTTGGCCTTGTCGAGGCAGGCACAATGGAGCGCCTGGAGCTTCCGGAAGTTGGCACCCATGGCCTGGAGAAGCCGCTCCTCCTGTGAACCGTCACTACCAGTGCTTGGCGTGTCGACGACCTCGAGCCCGGCGGCGGCGAGCACCTCCTCGTCGAACACCTCTCCCTCAATGGGCACCCTGGAGATTGACGCCCCTGGGAGGTGGACGAAAAGGTCGTCGCTCACCCTCAAGTACCTGCCGGAGCTAGAGGCAGCGGAGGAGGAAGGCTGGTCATCAGCCACCTCCTCCTCGGTAACGGGCTCACCGGCCTCCCTGGTCAGTAGCCTTGTCGGGCTCCCCGGCAGGCCCCTTGGTGGCGTCCTCGGCAGCGCCCTTGGCAGCCTCCTCGGCGGCGATCTTCTCGGCCTCCACCACGGCGCCCTTGGCGACATCTTCGATGACGGTGTCACGGTCCGCCAGGAGAGGATCTGGATATCAAAAGGGGGGTGAAGTGAAGCCAAGACCAAGATTCAAGAAAAAGAAAAGGGATGGGAGGCGAATGGCTTACCCATGCTAGGCTGCGAAGATGAGGCCCCCTCCCCGCCAACATCAGGTGCCGAGGTGTGGCCACCGGTGCCCAAGCTTGCCTCCTCCTCCTCCTCCGTGTGCATGGGCTCGGTGCTTGGTGCCCTTGCCGGGGACGCCCCTCGGGACGGCGTGGTTGACGGAGGCGGTGTGTTGGGGGTAGCCCTCGGCGCCTCCTCCAGCTGTTGTCCTCATCCTGCGATCACGACAAGGTTAGCACCAAGGATCATGCCCTTGGCACACGTCAACGAGGGGCGAGTGGAGAACTTACGCTAAGGGCTGTTCCGGGGGCTGCTGTCCGGGCAACTCACCACCACCAGTGGTGCCTTAGAGGTGCCCGCCAGGGGTTGGCCGCCCGCCGAAGACCTGGCCCTCTTCACCCTGCCGAGACGAAAACAAGTCAAGATAAGAAGCACAGTTAGAGGGGCCGGAAATGACGAAAGGAAACGGCACTTACTTGTCCTCCACCTCCTCTTTTGCCGCCTTCCTCTTCCTCCTCGGGCTAAGAGACCCGAGGTCAAAGAAGACCTTCGTGTCGTCGCCTATGGGAGGAGGGGAAGTGGGTGGAGGAGCGGAAGAAGGCAAAGCTGGGGGACGCTTGGACGAAGAAGAGGCAGATGCTTTCTTCTTCGCCACCGCGGCCTTCACCAACTTCTTCGCCGCCGCGGCCCTCGTTTGGTGCGCGAACATCTCCTGGGCAAGCCGGGGTTGCGCGGCGCTGCCGGGCCAAACCGGCTCGCCGGAGCTGGCCCGCCACAATATTCGCCCTTTCCCCGCGGCTGCGGGCTCGACAGCTTCAACTTCCTCCTCGGACGACTCGTCGTCGTCATCCTCGACGAGAGGGGCCCTGGTGCGGGCGCTGCTGGCCTCCTCAGCAGACTCCGCCCACTGGGCGAGTTCCTTCTCCTCTGCGGCTGCTGCGGCCTTGTCCTCCATGCCGCCGGCGCTGCTGGCCTCCTTGGCGAGCTCTGCCTCCGCCACCCTGGCAGCGATGTAGTCCAGATCCGCCTGGGTGGTGTCCTGGATGAGCAGCGGCTATTCACGGACGTACTTCTCCTCCAGACTGTCGAAGAACTCCTGCACCTACTCCTCCGGCAGCTCGGCCCAATTGGGGACGGGGCCATGCGCGTTGCAGTCCGGCATCATAGAGATGATGTCGTTTCGGCGCGAGTTATTACTCAGCGGGAGCACCCCCGCCGGCAACCCAAACAAGGGCCCCTTGGTGACCTTGCCAGCCTTCGCGGCCTTGCCGGACCTCTCGGCCCTGCCGTCACGGCCCACGTCAAGCTGGAAGAGCCGCTGGCAGAAGTGAGCATGGACGAGCACCATGAAGTTGTGGTTGAGACCGGGGCGAAGCCTCATGATATCGGCCGCATTCGTGAAGATCTAGGCCGGCCTCCCCTTGTTATGAAGCGGAGCGATTCGGCGGCAGATGAAATCCACCCCGATCATCTCAAGGGTGAGCCCGGCCTCGATGAGGCGAAGAATCCGGGTGATGGCAATCTTGATCTTGTCGTCTTGGGCGTCGACGTCGCCCCAGTCGGGCTTGCGAACTGGCGGGGCCTGGCGAACCCAGTAGAACTCCTGTGGGTTGTCCTCCTTGATCCAGCACCACTGGCCCTGCCATTCTTCCCACCTCTCCTTCTGGGCACCCTCTGGGTACGCCCCTTTGGACCTCGGGATCCAGGCGATGCAACCAGAGATGGCACCTCCCCCTGGATGTGAGGGTAGAAGTAATGGCGGAAGAGCGCCGTGTTGGGGACGACTCCGGCGAAGCCCTCACATAGGTGGGCAAAAAGAGCCACGCATGACAGAGCATTTGGAGTAAAATCTAGGAGGTGGAAGACAAATGTGTGCATGACATCATTGAAGAAATCGGAGAAAGGGGGCAAAGGCCGCAAGAGAAATAGTCGACGAAAAACGGGTATCAATTCAGGGCGGCCTCGGCGCAGTTGGCGGGGACGACGTGCGTGGCTGGATGCACCGTTGTCTTGCACCCCCACAGGGGCCTGAAGCTGTCCCGGAGCTCGAACATGTCGACCGTCGAGGGGAAGTAGGCGAGCTGCGTCCACTGCGCTGCCATCCCACTCTCCGTGGCTCCGTCGCTCCGGCGTCCTTGGCCATCCCTTTGCCCTTGTTGGTTTTTGGGGCCATGGCGGCTGCGAAAGGTGAGGGGCAGAGGATAGTGAAGATGCAGCGGCGGCAAGAAGGGGCAGAAGGTTGAGAAGGAAGGAGAAAGGGACGGCGGTTCCGAGATTGGAAAAGGCGCAAGGGGGTAAAGTGAGCAGCACGCCCGCGGTTATTCCTCTTTTTATGGGGAAGGCACGGGCTGCCACCTCTCCCATTAACCACGATGTTTCGCATGCGTGCGGGAACCAACCCACGCATGACCCCAACATCACACACGATCCTCCACATCGCGCGTTCAACGCGAGTCGTGGAGAAGCGCAGCGGACAAGAAATTACTGCGGTAAAATCCCGCCCCAACTGCCCGCGCACCGTTTTGGGCCTGGTCCAACAACATGTCACGCTTATGTGTGGCCCAGGCCCGGGGGCTCCTGTCGGTGTACAAAACTAGAGGCTCTCCATTTGAACCATTTACTTGTGCACGGGCAGTCAGAGCCACGCGCCGCGGCCACACTTAGCAGGGCAGAGGAGCGAAGCCGGAGAGAAGCCGAAGCACAAGGCAACCAAGACTAGGAGCACAGGAGGGAAAGAGGGTGAGGTGGACTCCCTAGGCAAGATCCTTGCCGAGGCGGCCCCCCGCAGCCCCGGCAAGAGTTTTGCCGGGGCAACTTGCCCAACAGCAGCAGAGTGGGCCACCCTTGAGCCCAAAGGTTCCGAACGCCGTCAACAACTACATTGGGACCAGGGCTCGGGAGGCACCTCCATGGTGGCATGCAGTTCTTTGTCAAAATCATAAACATATGAGTTCAGATGAGGACCAGAAGACGGTGACCCTCGGCAAGATCCTAGCCGAGGAAATCCACAAGACCCCCGGCAAGACCCTTGTCGGGGACGACACCACGCCACGCCAAGACCCTTGCTGAGGACGCCAGCAGGGCCACTGCCAGGCCCGCACCAGCCAAGACTCCGCCGCCGTTCGCATGCAGCTGCCAGCCCAACCAGCTAGGCAGGCACCTGCGTGGCAACATGCAGCTTCCAGGCCAAATCAACAAGCGCCTGCGTGGCAGCATGCAGATCTTCAGGAAGGCCCTACCATCGTGCCACCTCAGCTGCTTGCCTGCCTACATGGCGCTGCATGCATCGCTAACCTGGGCGCGTGTCGAAGCGGGGCGGAGCGGCGACAGACGGGACGGGCCTCGGTCCCATCCCCGATAAAGCTAATGGACACCTACGTAGCGCATTTAATGTGCTTTGTCCCGTAATGCCGTGCGATAAGCTCGCGCACTGTAGGCCTTTCCACCTCCTGTGTGCCACTGTGGTAACCACTTTTTCCTATAAAAGGAAGCCCGAGGCGACCAGGGGAGAGGGATTTGGCTTTTCGGAATGGCGCATCCACCGTAGCTAGTTCAGAAAGCTCAAGAACACTCAATACATCCACCAAAGTAGGACTAGGGTTTTACACATCCTCGCGGCCCGAACCTGGGTAAACGATCCGTGTGCTAGCTCCTAAACCCGCTCTCCTCACAACCCCGCGCCCACCGACCGTAGAAGGGATTCCAGTGATCCCATAGGTGTCGTTCCCACCGACAGATACAGATAAAAATGGCTTAATGAAAGTTGTACTTTTTGCATACTCTTTGTTGGTATATAAATCATGTCTCACCTAATACTTTATTCCCATGTAAAATAGCTAATTCCTGCATTACTTTGGAGTGCACACGTCAGTTAAGAAAGGAGACTGCAAGTTATAGATAGTTATCTGTATTGCTTACATCTAATATACAATCTATACATGATGGTTTCGAATTATGTGCTCCTGGTTGTACAATCGTCTTTCAACTGAATTACATCCAAAGTGTTTATCTTGGCTACTTCTGAACTTCTGCGCAAATTAAATGGTGGAGTATGGCCACTACCAGCTACATGGTAAAATGTGGTAGCCTTAAATTGTCTTCGGTTTAGTCTCTTCTGTTTTCTTATGTTCTACATAAGTCTATGAGCCTTATGTATCAATAAAGTAAAATGTGCAAGAATAGGACTGAAAATCAAAGCTATTCATCATTTCATGTGGGATGTGAGTCTGGTTGAAACTTGGGTATACCAACTGGCATGTTGTTGTTCGACAATTGGAAAAATAGCCTACTTGAGGGTGTTTGGCCTTTTGCGCATCACCAGCCAGTCACGGCGCTCACACAAGCATCATATTTTAGTCTGGCATAAAAAGTCCAAGCATACAAGTGTTACAATTATTTATAGCAATATGAAATATACTTACCATTATATGCATAGATAATCACTCTTCTTTTATGTTATTAAATAAGAAATTCAGGCATTTGCCATTAACCACAAATTAATAAAAATGAATAAAGGTCTAATTTGCCTCCATTCACAGTTTTATCTCGACCAGTTTGGAATGTATTAGATATTGTTCTACTAGTCATGAAACAAACCATGTATAGAGCTAGGTCCAGGCGAGGTGGAGGATTCATTAGTATAAGTCAGGTAATGCCCATCAAAGAAATGGAAGCTGCATGGCCAAAGAAGTTTCAGGGTGGTGCCTTAGAGCATCAAGCGGTGATAATGTCATCACGTCTTAGAATTTCAAAATGGTCTTCTAAAAATTCTTATCTCATCCTGGACTATTTTCACCAATGAATCTCAAGCACGACCTCATCATCAATGTGACAGGTATGTGGTTAGCATAAAAAAACTAAAAGTGTCTTTCTTCAGGCCATGACCCCTGCATGTTGCATGTGCCTTATGTCTTTACCAATGGCCATGAGAGCCATTCAGTGCAGTACATAACATACAATGATCTTCCACATTAAGCCTTGCACATAAAAAAATCTAGGCAGGAGTTCATTATTTATATTGTGCTAGATTTTTTTTTTTGCATTCTGGTTCAATTTTGTTTTGAAAAAAGAAATAGTACTCATGGCAACATACTACGTTTTGGCCGAAGAATATTTTGGAGTGTCCCTTAGGAAATCAAGAGGCGATAACACCGTCAAATTTAGGTTTTCCAAATGGATTTTTAAAAGTCCTTATCTCATTCTCATGTATGTTTGCACGATGGATCTAAGGCACAACTCATCGACGATTTTGCACATAAGCTTGGAACCAATTAAGAAATGCATCACCTGGACGCACGAGGGAGTCTGATGTTACGAGAGCACATGAAGACAAGCCAGCTAATGTTCCTGCTCAAGATGCCAACCACATCTTCATAGCCTGATTCTCGTGCATTTCGTGTTGTTCTCTCCCGTTGCAACGCACGGGCCCTTTTGCTAGTACCTACTCGAGGACAAGCATGAATTAAGCTTGGGGATACTTGATACGTCTCCAACGTATCTATAAGTTTTTATTGTTCCATGCTATTATATTATCTGTTTTGGATGTTTAATGGGCTTTACTATGCACTTTTATATTATTTTTGGGACTAACCGATTAACCGAAAGCCCAGTGCAAATTGTTGTTCTTTTGCCTATTTTAGTGTTTCGCGGAAAAGGAATATCAAATGGAATCCAAACAGAATGAAACCTTCGCGAGGATCTTTTTTGGAACAAATGTGATTCAGGAGACTTGGAGTGGATGTAAAGAAAGAAGCGAGGTGGCCACGAGGTAGGAGGGTGCGCCCCAGGGGGGTGGGTGCGCCCCCCACCCTCATGGGACCCTCGCAGCTCCACCGACCTACTTCTTCCTCCTATATATACTCTTATACCATGAAACCTTCGGGGAGCACCACAAAACCCTAATTCCACCGCCGCAACCTTCTGTACCCGTGAGATCCCATCTTGGGGCCTTTTCTGGTGCTCCGCCGGAGGGGGAATCGATCACGGAGGGCTTCTACATCAACACCATAGCCTCTCCGATGATGTGTGAGTAGTTTAACACAGACCTTTAGGTCCATAGTTATTAGCTAGATGGCTTCTTCTCTCTCATTGGATCTCAATACAAAGTTCTCCTTGATTCTCTTGGAGATCTATTCGATGTAATTCTTTTTGCGGTGTGTTTGTCGAGATCCGATGAATTTTGGATTTATGATCAAGTTTATTTATGAACAATATTTGATTCTTCTTTTAATTCTTATATGCATGTTTTTATATCTTTGCAAGTCTCTTCGAATTATCAGTTTGGTTTGGCCTACTAGATTGATCTTTCTTGCAATGGGAGAAGTGCTTAGCTTTGGGTTCAATCTTGCGGTGCTCGATCCCAGTGACAGAAAGGGAAACGACACGTATTGTATTGTTGCCATCGAGGATAAAAAGATGGGGTTTATATCATATTGCTTGAGTTTATCCCTCTACATCATGTCATCTTGCCTAATGTGTTACTCTGTTCTTATGAACTTAATACTCTAGATGCATGCTGGATAGCGGTCGATGTGTGGAGTAATAGTAATAGATGCAGAATCGTTTCGGTACTTGTCACGGACGTGATGCCTATATACATGATCATGCCTAGGTATTCTCATAACTATGCGCTTTTCTATCAATTGCTCAACAGTAATTTTTCACCCACCGTAGAATATGCTATCTTGAGAGAAGCCACTAGTGAAACCTATGGCCCTCGGGTCTATTCTCCATTAAATTATTTTCCTGTCAACTTGCCAATTTCTGTGGTTGTTTATTTTACAATCTTTACTTTTCAATCTATACAACAAAAATACCAAAAATATTTATATTATTATCTTTATCAGATCTCACTTTTGCAAGTGGCCGTGAAGGGATTGACAACCCCTTTATCGCGTTGGTTGCAAGGTTCTTGATTGTTTGTGCAGGTACGAGGGACTTGTGTGTAGTCTCCTACTGGATTGATACCTTGGTTCTCAAAAACTGAGGGAAATACTTATGCTACTTTGCTGCATCACCCTTTCCTCTTCAAGAGAAAACCAACGCATGCTCAAGAGGTAGCAATGATCATGAAACTTCTGATCAAGTTACCACCGAACCTCGTAGGTCAACCAGAGTAAGATCCGCACCAGAGTGGTACGGTAATCCTGTTCTGGAAGTCATGTTACTTGACCATGATTAACCTACAAACTATGAGGAAGCGATGATGAGCCCAGATTCCGCAAAATGGCTTGAGGCCAGGAAATCTGAGATGGGATCCATGTATGAGAACAAAGTGTGGACTTCGGTTGACTTTCCTGATGATCGGCAGGCCATAGAGAATAAATGGATCTTCAGGAAGAAGACTGACACTGACGGTAATATTACTGTCTACAAAGCTCAACTTGTTGCAAAAGGTTTTCGACAAGTTCAAGGAGTTGACTATGATGAGACCTTCCGAATCATGTTAGCAAAGCTTCGAAAGCAGCAGCAAGGGCAAGGCTGCTCGCCCCTGCCTCCTCCTGGCTTGGTGCTTGACGCTGATGAGCCTCCCCTCCAGCTTCTGCCGCCCAAGAAGCGACATCGCATGTCCAGTATGCCTCCGCCCAAGAAGCGCCATCGCCGCTCCACTACACCTCCTCCTCCACCAGGAGTGCTTCCTCATGGCGGCGCCAGCCGCTCCACCTCAGGGAGTGCTTCCTCGGGCTCCCGGGCTTGGGGCGGCGCTAGTCCCTCCACCTCAAGGAGTGCTTCCTCACGCTCCCAGAATTGGGACGGCGACAACCCCTTCACCTCAGGAAATGCTTCCTCGCGCTCCCGGAATTGGGGCGGTGCCAGCCCCTCCACCTCCGGGAGTGCTTCCTCACGCTCCCGGAATTGGGACGGCCACAGCCCCTCCGCCTCAGGGAGTGCTTCCTCATGCTCCCAGAATTGGGACGGTGACAACCCCTCCGCCTCAGGGAATGCTTCCTCATTCTCCCAGAATTGGGGCGGCGCCAGCCACTCCATCTTAGGGAGTGCTCCCTCGGGCTCCCGGGCTTGGGGCGGCGGCCTCTCCACATCAGGGAGTGCTTTCTCACGCTCCCGGAATTGGGACTGCGACAACCCCTCCACCTCAGGGAATGCTTCCTCGTGCTCCCGGAATTGATGCTTAAGTCCGTCCAAATCATGTTAGCAAAGCTCGACTTGATGCTTAAGTCCGTCCAAATCATCTTAGCAATTGCCGCATTTTATGATTATGAAATTTGGCAAATGGATGTCAAAACTGCATTCACTAATGGATATCTTAAAGAAGAGTTTTATATGATGCAACTAGAAGGTTTTGTCGATACAAAAGGTGCTAACAAAGTCTGCAAGCTCCAGTGATCCATTTATGGACTAATGCAAGCCTCTCGGAGTTGGAATATACGCTTTGATAGTGTGATCAAAGCATATTGTTTTATACAAACTTTTGGGGAAGCATGTATTTACAAGAAAGTGAGTGGGAACTCCGTAGCATTTCTAATATTATATGTAGATGACATATTGTTGATCGGAAATGATACTGGATTTTTGAATAGCATAAAAGGATACTTGAATAAGAATTTTTCAATGAAAGACCTCGGTGAAGCTGCTTATATATTGCGCATCAAGATCTATAGAGATAGATCAAGATGCTTAATTGGAATTTCACAAAGCACATACCTTGATAAAGTTTTGAAGAGGTTAAAAATGGATCAAGCAAAGAAAGGTCTTGCATGTGTGACAAGGTGTGAAGTTGAGTCAGACTCAATGCCCGACCACTACAGAAGATAGAGAGAAAATGAAAGGTGTTCCCTATGCTTCAGCCATAGGCTCTATCATGTATGCAATGTTGTGTACCAAACCTAATGTGTGCCTTGCTATCAGTTTAGCAGGGAGGTACCAAAGTAAGCCAGGAGTGGATCACTTGACAACAGTCAAGAACATCCTAAAATACCTGAAAAAGGACTAAGGATATATTTCTCGTCGTAAATGGTTACGTCGATGCAAGCTTTTACACTGATCCGGATGACTCTAAGTCACAAACCGGATACGTTTTTTTATTAAATGGTGGAGCTGTCAGTTGGTGCAGTTCCAAGCAGAGCGTCATGGCGGGATCTACGTGTGAAGCGGAATACATAGCTGCTTTGGAAGCAACAAATGAAGGAGTCTGGATGAAGGAGTTCATATCTGATCTAGGTGTCATACCTAGTGCATTGGCTCCAATGAAAATCTTTTGTGACAATAGTGGTGAAATTTCCTTGGCAAAGGAATCCAGATTTCACAAGAGAACCAAGCACATCAAGAGACGCTTTAATTCCATCTACGATCAAGTCAAGGAGGGAGACATAGAGATTTGCAAGATATATACGGATCTGAATGTTGCAGACTCGTTGACTAAGCCTCTCTCATGAGCAAAACATGATCAGCACCAAGACTGCATGGGTGTTAGAATCATTACAATGTAATCTAGATTATTGACTCTAGTGCAAGTGGGAGACTGAAGGAAATATGCCCTAGAGGCAGTAATAAAGTTGTTATTTATATTTCCTTATATCATGATAAATGTTTATTATTCATGCTAGAATTGTATTAACCGGAAACTTAGTACATGTGTGAATACATAGACAAACAGAGTGTCACTAGTTTGCCTCTACTTGACTAGCTCGTTGAATCAATGATGGTTATGTTTCCTAACCATAGACATGAGTTGTCATTTGATTAATGGGATCGCATCATTAGAGAATGATGTGATTGACTTGAACCATCCATTAGCTTAGCATGATGATCGTTTAGTTTATTGCTATTGCTTTCTCCATAACTTATACATGTTCCTATGACTATGAGATCATGCAACTCCCGAATACCGGAGGAACACTTTGTGTGCTACCAAACATCACAACGTAACTGGGTGATTATAAAGGTGCTCTACAGGTGTCTCCGATGGTGTTTGTTGAGTTGACATAGACCGAGATTAGGATTTGTCACTTCGATTGTCGGAGAGGTATCTCTGGGCCCTCTCGGCAATGTACATCGCTATAAGCCTTGCAAGCAATATGGCTAATGAATTAGTTATGGTATGTAGCATTACGGAACAAGTAAAGAGACTTGCCAGTAACGAGATTGAACTAGTTATTGAGATACCAATGGTCGAATCTCGGGCAAGTAACATACCGATGACAAAGGGAACAATGTGTATCATTATGCGGTTTGACCGAAAAGATCTTCATAGAATATGTGAGAGCCAATATGAACATCCAGGTTCCGCTAATGATTATTGATCGGAGACGTGTCTCGGTCATGTCTACATAGTTCTCGAACCCGTAGGGTCCGCACGCTTAACGTTCGGTGACGATCGATATTATGAGTTTATGTGTTTTGATGTACTGAAGGTAGTTCGGAGTCCCGGATGTGATCACAGACATGACAAGGAGTCTCGAAATGGTCGAGACATAAAGATTGATATATTGGATGGCTATATTTGGACACCGGAAGTGTTTCGGGTGATTTCGGAGAAAACCAGAGTACCGGAGGGTTACCGAACCCCCCCCCCCCCAGGAGAACTAATGGGCCACATGGGCCTTAGTGGAGAGAGAGAGGGCCGGCCAGGGCAGGCCGCGCGCCCCTCCCCCTCTGCTCCGAATTGGACTAGGGAAGGGGGGCGGCGCCCCCTTTCCTTCTCCCTCTCCTCCATCCTTTCCCCCTCCTAGTAGTAGGAAAGGGGAGTCCTACTCTTAATAGGAGGAGGACTCCTCCTCTCCTGGCGCGCCCCAAGGGCCGGCCGGCCTCCCCCCTTGCTCCTTTATCTACGGGGGCAGGGGCACCATAGGACACACAAGTTGATTGTTTCTAGCCGTGTGCGGTGCCCCCCTCCACTATAATCCACCTCGGTCATATTGTAGCGATGCTTAGGTGAAGCCCTATTCCGGTAGCATCATCATCACCGTCATCTCGCCGTCATGCTGACGAAACTCTCCCTCGACACTCTGCTAGATCATGAGTTCATGGGACGTCACTTAGCTGAACATGTGCAGATTGTGGAGGTACCGTACTTTCGGTGCTAGGATCGGTCGATCATGAATACGTATGACTACATCAACCGCATTGTCATAACGCTTCCGCTTACGATCTACAAGGGTACGTAGAAAACACTCTTCCCCTCTCGTTGCTATGCATCACCATGATCTTGCATGTGTGTAGGAAAATTTTGAAATTGCTACGCTCCCCAACAGCTACGATGAAGACTTCAACAACAGCGTACCGGAGGACGACAACGGCAACAACGGCGCGGCACGCTGCCTCCACCAACGTCGGAAATAGTTTTTTGGGGGTTTAATACTGTATCTCGAATTCTCGATCATATGAATATAAATTCGCAGTGTCACTGAATGAAAGATATGGTTTCAACAAACTTGCATTTTTATCTCTTAATGTACAGACTTATCAAACGATTTTCTTTTGAAAATAACGTCAATGGTTTTTAAATATAAAACACTCATCGGCAACATTTTAGTTAGAACACCCGTATGCAAACCGATAGCTTCCCCAGGAAGCCAAGGGAAAATGTGCCGAGCTGGATTTGTGCAGCTCTTGATCGCAAAAGTTTTAGATACAACACCCGTATGCAAAGTGAGAGCTATGGTCTTTGTCGGTGTCAAAACCGGCGGATCTCGGGTAGGGGGTCCCGAACTGTGCATCTAAGGCGGATGGTAACAGGAGGCGGGGGACACAATGTTTACCCAGGTTCGGGCCCTCTCGATGGAGGTAACAGCCTACTTCTTGCTTGATTGATATTGATGATATGAGTATTACAAGAGTTGATCTACCACGAGATCGTAGAGGCTAAACCCTAGAAGCTAGCCTATGATTATGATTGTTGTTGTCCTACGGACTAAACCCTCCGGTTGATATAGACACCTGAGGGGGCTAGGGTTACACAAAGTCGGTTACAAGGGAGGAGATCTACATATCCGAACTGCCAAGCTTGCCTTCCACGCAAAGGAGAGTCCCACCCGGACACGGGACGAGGTCTTCAATGTTGTATCTTCATAGTCCAACAGTCCGGCCAAAGTATATAGTCCGGTAGTCCGAGGACCCCCTAATCCAGGACTCCCTCAGTAGCCACTAAACCAAGCTTCAATGACGATGAGTCCGGTGCACAGATTGTCCTCGGCATTGCAAGGCAGGTTCCTTCTCTGAATACTCCATAGAAGATTTTGAACACAAGGATCGTGTCCGGCTCTGCAAAACAAATTCCACATACCACCGTACAGAGTATATTATTCCACAAATCTAATCTGCTGGCAACTCTTCATAACGTGACGTCCTGCTATGGCACAGTCATTACAAACCATTTTTCCCTGACTGCCACTTCACGTGTTGCGAGGCGGTTTTATTGGCGCGTCTTGTCGAAGCAGAGATCGTGTTCCCCTTATCACGTGATTCTCATCAATACGGGTGTGGGTAACCCAATCATGCTTGTTAGTATGACTCCTCGATTTTAGGCAAGTTCCAAACGGCCACGCGGAGGATGCTTCATATTCGCCCTCTTTATAAAGGGTGATGGAGTCTGGGATTAGGGGGTCTCCGGACAGCCGGACTCTATCCTTTGGCCGGACTGTTGGACTATGAAGATACAAGATTGAAGACTTCGTCCCGTGTCCGAATCGGACTCTACTTGGCGTGGAAGGCAAGCTAGGCAATACGGATATGTATATCTCCTCCTTTGTAACTGACCTTGTGTAACCCTAGCCCCCTCCGGTGTCTATATAAATCGGAGGGTTTAGGTCCGTAGGACAACATACAATCATACCATAGGCTAGCTTCTAGGGTTTAGCCTCTCCGATTTCATGGTAGATCAACTCTTGTAATACTCATATCATCAAGAATAAATCAAGCAGGACGTAGGGTTTTACCTCCATCAAGAGGGCCCGAACCTGGGTAAAACATCGTGTCCCCTGCCTCCTGTTACCATCTGCCTTAGACGCATAGTTCGGGACCCCCTACCCGAGATCCGCCGGTTTTCACACCGACATTGGTGCTTTCATTGAGAGTTCCTCTGTGTCGTCATCATCAGGCTTGATGGCTCCTTCGATCATCGTTAGCGATGCATTCCAGGGTAAGATTTTTCTCCCCAAACATATTTTTATATTCGGCGGCTTTGCACTGCGGGCCAATTCGCTTGGCCATCTGGAGCAGATTGAAAGCTATGCCACTGGCCATCAGGTCAGGTTTGGAAGCTTAAACTACACGGCCGATATCCGCAGAGACTTGATCTTCGATGGATTCAAGCCCTTGCCGAGTGTGCCGCACTGTCACAATGGACATGATTTAGCTCTGCCGCCGAACAGTGCCCTGGAGGCCGCACCCGCATCCTCTCCGACCTTTAATTTGGAGCCAACTGTGCCGACCGAGGGCGGGTGGCTAGACCCCGCCGCGGAGGCTGCAGCCTCAACGGCGATCGAGCCGAACACCAACCTTATCCTTAGCGAGGCCCGTGACTCCACATTGCCAGACTCTCCTCCGAACTCTGAACCATCCGTGCCCCTGCCAATAGAATCCGATTGGGCGCCGATCATGGAGTTCACTGCCGTGGATATCTTTCAGCACTCGCCCTTCGGCGACATACTGAATTCACTAAGGTCTCTCTCTTTGTTAGGAGAGTCCTGGCTAGATTATGACCGACAGGATTGGGATGCGGATGATGAAGAAATTCGACGCCCACCCACCACCCACTTCATAGCCACTGTCGATGACTTAACTGACATGCTCGACTTCGACTCCGAAGACATCGACGGTATGGATGACGATGCAGGATATGAACAGGAACCAGCGCCTATAGGGCACTGGACAGCCACCTCATCATACGATATATACATGGTGGACACACCCAAAGAAGGCAATGGCGACGAGACAGCGGAGGATGACCCTCCAAGAAGCAACCCAAGCGCCAATGTCAGCGGCGCCACTCTAAGTCCCGCCAAAGCAAAAGTGGTGATACCAGCATAGGAGATAATAACACTCCAGATACTGCCGAAGATGGCAACAATCCCCTACAGCACGATCTAGGATAGGAGGATGGAGAGGCCAACCCTCCAGAGAGAGCGGCAGATGGAGAGGCGGAGGATGATAATTACATGCCCCCCTCCGAAGACGAGGCAAGCCTCGACGATGACGAATTTGTCATGCCAGAGGATCCCGTCGAACAAGAGCGCTTCAAGAGCCGACTTATAGCCACGGCAAATAGCCTTAAGGAAAAGCAGCCGCAACTTCAAGCTGATCAAGATCTGCTAGCTCACAGATGGACTGAAGTCCTCGCGGCCGAGGAATATAAACTCGAACACCCCTCCAAGAGTTACCCAAAATGCAGGTTGCTACACCGACTGGAGGAAGAAGTGTATGACGCGGCTGATCGGCCACCTCATGGCCGTGACAGAGAGGCATTCCAGCCAAAAGCTCAGCCTGCACCCCGACGCCATTCAAATAAAAAGGCATGGGGAAACACGCCAGACCTGCGAGATGTATTGGAGGACAAAGCAAAACATGCATGATCGATCTACGGATCACGAGGGCACGCCACTATGCGAGACGATAAACGTCATGCCGGATACAGTAAAATTAAATCCGGCCGGGCCGAACACAGCGGGCAAGACTCATTGGAGCTGCGTCACGATATAGCCCAATATAGAGGTGCCGCACACCCATTATGCTTCACAGACGAAGTAATGGATCATCAAATCCCAGAGGGTTTCAACCCCGTAAATATAGAATCATACGACGGCACAACAGATCATGCGGTATGGATCGACGATTTCCTCCTGCATATCCACATGGCACACGGTGATGATCTACACGCCATTAAATACCTCCCGCTCAAACTCAAAGGACCAACTCGGCATTGGCTCAATAGCTTTCCAGCAGAGTCCATTGGTTGTTGGGAGGATCTGGAAGCCGCATTCCTCGACAACTTTCAGGGCACTTATGTGGGACCACCAGATGCCGATGACTTGAGCCACATAATTCAGCAGCCAGAGGAATCGGCCAAGCAATTCTGGACATGGTTCCTAACAAAGAAAAATCAAATCGTCGACTGTCCGGATGCAGAGGCTCTAGCAGCTTTCAAGCACAACATCCGCGACGAGTGGCTAGCCCGGCACCTTGGTCAGGAAAAGCCGAAATCTATGGCAGCCCTCACGACACTCATGACCTGCTTTTGTGCGGGAGAAGACAGCTGGCTGGCTCGCAGTAACAACATATCAAAGAACCATGGTACTTCGGATACCAAGGACGGCAGTAGCAGGTCACGTCGCAACAAACATAAGCGCCGCATTAACAGTGACAATACCAAGGATACGGCAGTCAATGCCGGATTCAAAGGCTCTAAACCCAGCCAGCAGAAAAAGCCATTCGAAAGAAGTACTCCGGGCCCGTCCAGTTTGAACCGTATACTCGATCGCTCGTTTCAAATACACGGCACCCTCGACAAGCCAGCCAACCACACCAATAGGGATTGTTGGGTGTTCAAGCAGGCCGGCAAGTTAATTGCCAAAAACAAAGATAAGGGGCCACATAGCAAAGACGAGGAGGAGCCCCGGCAGCCGAATACCGAAGGACAAAAGAGGTTCCCCCCACAAGTGCGGACGGTGAACATGATATACGCAACCCACATCCCCAAGAGGGAACGGAAGCATGCGCTCAGTGACGTATATGCATTGGAGCCAGTCGGCCCAAAGTTCAACCCATGGTCCTCTTGTCCGATCACCTTCGATCGCAGGGACCACCCCACTAGTATCCATCATGGAGGATTCGCCGCACTGGTCTTAGACCTAATTATTGATGGATTTCACCTCACTCGAGTCCTTATGGATGGCGGCAGCAGCCTGAACCTGCTTTACCAGGACACGGTGCACAAAATGGGTATAGACCCCTCAAGGATCAAACCCACAAAAACGACCTTTAAAGGCATCATACCAGGTGTAGAGGCCCATTGCACAGGCTCAGTCACACTGGAAGTGGTCTTCGGATCCCCGGATAACTTCCGAAGCGAAGAGTTAATCTTCAATATAGTCATGTTCCATAGTGGTTATCATGCACTTCTCGGGCGAACCGCATTTGCGAGATTCAATGCGGTACCGCATTATGCATACCTCAAGCTCAAGATGCCAGGACCTCAGGGGGTCATTACAGTTAATGGAAACACAGAACGCTCTCTCCGAATGGAGGAGCACACTGCGGCCCCCGCAGCGGAAGCGTAAAGCAGCCTCTTAAGGCAATCCACTAGTTCGGCATTTAAGGACCCGAACACCTTCAAGCGCGTCTAGATTAATCGGCAACAGGACCGCCTGGCACGTTCCGAGCTCGCATAGTAATGCGGCCCCCACCCCGGCCCAAGCCAAACAACGAAACTTGTGCCACGCGTGCATAATTACGCATTAAAAATACCATGGGCACAGGTAGGGAGGGGGCACGACTACGACACACCCCAAGACGCGGCTTAAACCACACTAGGGGCTCCCCGCTTTGATATTTTTCTCTCTTTCAGGACATTAATCCTTGGAAACCCTGTCCAGCAGCATGATTGCCGAACACATGATGCAGCAACCAAGGAGGCAGAAAGCTACATCACACCAAGGAACTTCCAGGTGGATTACGATAACGAGTGAAATACTTGCTTTAATATTATTCCTCAGCTTGCCCTTGGAGGGGACATAGTCCTACTTTTTTCTTATCGCACACCTATATCATTCTGCTCTAGCGCATGTTTTTTAATAAACAATGCATTGCATTAAGGCTTTTATTGCATTCTTATATATATATATATATATATGTTCATTCATGACATCCAGCACCCGTACACTCTGGTACGGCCAATACACCAGGGGCTTAAGTACCCCACAATATGGTGTGAGAAGTCTGAACACTTTCACAAGTGCGGCACCCCGAACTTATAGCATTATATGCATCAGCTCCGAATCATGTCTTTGGTCAATAGTTGGGTTTGCCCGGCTCCCATGTTTTGGTACCTTACGTTCCACTATATCGGCTAAGGTAGCACTGGGAGAACTACTGCGATTGTGCCCCGGTTCAGCTGGGCTAAGCATCTCAGTAGAGAAAGCTAAAACTGACTGTCATGATAAGGCGAGATCTTGGTCACTGTTCGAGAGGTTTTCGAGTCCCTAAAGACTTATGCCGCTTAGAGCGAGGAGTCAGCCCTGTCCGTCTTAAGGCGTGTATCGCGCCCCAAATTCAGCCTTCCGAACACTAGGGGCTTCACCGAAATTTAAAATTATAGAATTATATGGCTAAGTGAGAGTAATAACGCATTATAGTCTGATTGCCTTGTTCGTTGTGCTGAGCACCTCCCTCGAAGGACCCAACAATGGGAACAAGAGTGCTCAGGTTTATCCCGAACAACCCAGCACTTGTGGCATGGGGGTAGAAGCCGGCAACTAGCCATCTCTCAGATTTGATAAACAGCCAAACAGAAGGTAATATTTTAAATTCAAACAAGTGTTGCATAGCGCATATGAACAAGTTTTCATAACTACAGGATTACACGAGCAAGTTTACTCGAATATTATATCTTTCATACACTTGTCCGCTACGAGACGAGCACCCTTCAGGACACCCTCATAGTACATCTCCGGGTGGCGATGCTCCTTGCCCTCCAGTGGCCCTTCCTTGATCAGCTTCATGGTGTCTAGCTTGGCCCATTGCACCTTCACACGGGCGAAAGCCCGGCGTGCACCTTCGATGCAGACGGACCGCTTGATGACTCCCAGACGTGGGCAGGCATCCACAAGCCGCCTCACCAGGCCAAAGTTGCTGTTCGGAAGGGCATCGCCAGGCCACAGCCGGACTATAAAGCCCTTCATGGCCTATTCGGTCGCCTTGTGTAGCTTGACCAGCTGCTTTAGCTGGTCGCTCATAGACACCGGGTGTTCGCTCCTAGTATATTGGGCCCAGAACAGCTTCTCCGTTGAGCTTCCCTCCTCGGCCTGGTAAAACGTTGTGGCATCCGACACGCTGCGGGGCAAATCTGTGAATACTCCTGGAGAGCTCCGGATTCGGGTAAGTAACAAGTAATTTACTTTCACATGCTTGCTTTGCATATAGAATGCCTTACCCACCGCTATTTTCTTCATCGCCTCAATCTCCTGGAGGGCTCTTTGGGCTACAGCCTTGGCATTTTTCGCGCTTTCGAGGGCCGCGGCAAGCTCGGACTCTCGCGTCTTCGAGTCACGCTCCAACGCCTCATGCTTCGACACGAGAGCTTGGAGCTCTTGCTGCACCTCGCCCACCTGTGCCTCCTGCCTTTCCCTCTCGATGCGCTCCTTGGCCGCTCTGTCTTCGGCCTCAGATAGCGCTTGCTTCAGGGTTGCCACCTCAGTCGTGGCCCCTGGCGAATTTACGATGATCCTGTCATTTTGCAATCGCGTCTTATTTTATATATACATATCTATAGACCAGGTATTACTTACCCTTGTTCTCCTCGAGCTACCTCTTGGCAAGGCCGAGCTCTTTCTTGGACCCCTCGAGGGCCTGCTTCAATGCGGCAACCTCTGCAGTCTGTGCGGCAGAGGCCAGCAGCGAAGCCTGCATACGCATATAGACATACTTATGTTAGACTCCTGCGATATTGTTTGATCCTCTATTCGGCTTTTCTTTGTGAACACCGAACAGAGCATCAGGGGCTACTGTCTATGCAGTAATATTTTCCTATATTTTAAATACTTACCTCAAAGCCTGTTAGAAGGCTGGCACAGGCTTCAGTCAGTCCGCTCTTAACGGACTAAACCTTCTTGATCACCGCACTCATAATAGTGCGGTGCTCTTCGTCAATGGAAGCGCTGCGAAGCGCTCCCAGTAGATTGTCCGGTGCCTCTGGATGGGCAGAGGTCACCGGCCCAGGCGTCTTGCCCCTCTTGGTAGGAGGCCGCCTGCCTGAGTCCGGAACCACTAGAGGTTCCGGCACGGTGTTCGGCTGAGGGCCGAACTCGAAGCCCTCGGGGGCTTTGCTCCCCCTACTCCTGGAGCCCGGAAGGTCGCTTTGAGGAGCCTCCGGGACTGTCTCCCCTCGACCCAGTGCCTCTTGACAACACCTCGGCATTGTCCGTAGGGCGAGGGGAGGTGGCGGTCGGAAGTGGATCGCTATCCATATCCGACGAGCCCAGGGAGCCGTCTGACGAGGATACGTCGATACGGGTTTGGGGCGGTCTGCACAATCATAATTCAGTGTTAGGAGAAGCAGTGCGACAAAGGAATGCTATGAGTTACTCTAGTATCCGAATACTTACGAAGCCACTCGTCTTGGCCCTAAGAAGCCACTCGTCTTCGCCTTCGGCGGCGGTGGTGGAGTAGTCCGGAAGGAGAGTACTTCCCTTCTTGGACCCTTCGCCCCCCCCTGGTAGGGGCAGACTTCCGTTTCTTGTCTCCCCCGACTGGAGAGGGAACATCTTCATCTTCCTCCTCGTCTTCGGGGGAGGAGTGCTTCGCGGAGTTATTGGACGATAAGTCCGATAAACCTTGGCGTCGGGAACTCTTTTGGGTTCCCTTGGCCTTCTTGGTCTTCTCCGGCACCTTGTAAGGAGCCGGAGTTAGCATCTCCGTTAGGAGAGCGTCCGCAGTGTATTCGGGCAGAGGGTCCGGACAGTTAATGTGCCCCGACGTCTCCACCCAGTCATGTCAAAGGCATGGAGCTCAAACCCCGCACATGGTTAAGCTGGGGGAAATAAATATCCTACCAGATGTATAGAACTCACCGAATGCGCTTGGCGCTTCGCGTTTAGCCTGCGGTCCTCGGTGAGGGAGGGAGGGACCTCGGCGCCCTTGAACAGTACCTTCCAGACGTCCTTGTGTGTCATGTCGAAGAGCTCGCTCAGAGTCTGGTGCTGGGCCGGGTCGAACTGCCACAAGTTGAAGTCCCGTTGTTGGCACGGGAGGATCCGGCGGATGAGCATGACCTGGACTATGTTGACAAGCTTGAGCTTCTTGCTTGTCATGTTCAGGATACATTTCTGGAGTCCGTCCAGCTCCACCGATGAACCCCACGACAAGCCCTTCTCTTTCCAGGAAGTGAGCCATGTAGGGAATCCGGATCGAAACTCGAGGGCAGCCACCCATTTGGTGTCGCGTGGCTCGGTGATGTAGAACCACGTCGATTACCACCCCTTTATGGTGGCTCCGCTGCATTCTGCTTGTTGGCCTCCCACCACCTTCAGCTTGATATTGAAGGTCTTTAGCCATAGGCCGAAGTGGGGGCGAATGCGAAGGAAAGCCTCATAGACGACGATGAACGCTGAAATGTTGAGGATGAAGTTCGGGGCCAGATCATGGAAGTCCAGCCCGTAGTAGAACTTGAGACCGCGGACGAATGGATGAAGGGGAAACCCCAGTCCGTGGAGGAAGTGGTGGAGGAAAACTACCCTCTCATGAGGTTCCGTGGTAGGGACGATCTGCCCCGCAGCGGGCAGCCAATGCGCGATATTCGCGGCTAAGTATCCGGCTCCGCGCAGCTTTTTGATGTGTCCCTCCGTAATGGAGGAAGCCATCCACTTGCCTCCCGCTCCGGACATATTTGGAGAAGGTTGAGGAGAAAGATGTGGACTTGGGCGTTGGATCTCGAGTGCGTGAGAATGGATGAGCAAGGAGGAAGAAGGCATGGGTAGAAAAAGGTTAAACCTTATCCCTTTATAAGGGCGGACGAAGCTATGCGCCCCCACTAGCCTGGTAAAACTCGCTTATCCCCCAAGCGCCGTGATTAATGGCGCGGTTGGGTTAACCACGCATGTATTGATGAGAATCCCGCAATAAGGGGGACACGATCTCTGCTTCGACAAGACGTGTCAAGAAACCGCCTCGCGTTATGTGCGGGGCTGGTTAAAGAAAAAGGTTCGAATAATCGCCGAGCCATGGCATAATGTCATGTTGCCAAAACGTGTCAGCAGATTAGATTTGTGGAAATATTATTCTCTCTACAGTGGTATGTGGAACTTATTTTGCAGGGTCGGACACTATCCTTATATTCAAATTCTTCCGTGATGCATTCGGAGGAGGAACCCGCCTTGCAATGCCGAAGACAACACTGCGAGCTGGACTCATCATCATTGAAGCCTGGTTCAGGGGCTACTGAGGGAGTCCGGGATTAGGGGGTCTCCGGACAGCCGGACTCTATCCTTTGGCCGGACTGTTGGACTATGAAGATACAAGATTGAAGACTTCATCCCGTGTCCAGATGGGACTCTACTTGGCGTGGAAGGCAAGCTAGGCAATACGGATATGTATATCTCCTCCTTTGTAACCGACCTTGTGTAACCCTAGCCCCCTCCGGTGTCTATATAAACCGGAGGGTTTAGGTCCGTAGGACAACATACAATCATAGCATAGGCTAGCTTCTAGGGTTTAGCCTCTCCGATCTCGTGGTAGATCAACTCTTTTAATACTCATATCATCAGGAATAAATCAAGCAGGATGTAGGATTTTACCTCCATAAAGAGGGCCCGAACCTGGGTAAAACATCGTGTCCCCTGCCTCCTGTTACCATCCGCCTTAGATGCACAGTTCAGGACCCCCTACCCGAGATCCACCGGTTTTGACACTGACAAAGGGGCCAAGGCCTGTCCTTTTCTTCTCGCGCTCAATCCCTCCCTTCCCCCACCCCGAGTTCCAACACCCAAGGCTCAGTCTAAGCGCTTCGGACCTTCAACCATGTCCGGATCCAACCTTCAATGCCGGTGGACGGCTTCCTCTGTCACAGAGGAGGACATCAAGAAGCTATGGGAAGCCAGGTATCTGACCGCCGAAACCTCGCATAGGCTGCCTGCTCAAGGGCAGGTCGTCCCCACTCCCAAACCCAACGATAGTGTTGTATTTTTTCCCACTTCCTCCGAGGGCTAGGCTTTAGTCTTGATCCCTTTGTTAGAGGGCTCATGTTCTATTACGGGCTCGACTTCCATGATCTAGCTCTAGATTACATCCTTCACATCTCGTCGTTTATCGTCGTGTGTGAGGCCTTCCTCCGCATCACCCCACACTTCGGATTATGGCTCGATACCTTCAATGTGAAGCCTAAAATGATTGGTGGGCGACACATAGAATGCAGAGGTGCCATAATAAGCAAAGGCACCGTTGCTCCATGGCCAAAGGGTTCCTTCCCGGAGATGTCTAACTTATGGCAGCGGGAGTGGTTTTAGATCACAGCTCCCCGAAGTACTAAGTGGGTAGCTGCACCCACCTTCCGTTCGGGCCCCCGCCGCAACTGGCGTCATGGGTTAACAGGGGGCTTGACTGGGGGCCGATTAATGATGTGCCGACATTGCAGAGTCGCATCCGAGATCTCCTCAAGAGAGATGTCAGCCTTGTCAAGGTAATGCAGGTCATGCTAGTTCGTCGGGTCCTGCCATGCCAACGTCGACCTCTCCGTATGTGGGAGTTCAACCCGGAAGGACCGCGAACTATTCAGCAATTCTTCGGCGTGATGCTCGAAGAGATGTATGGATTGTTCTTCGGATCACGAATAAAGCGTCCGGACACCACTGAGAATGCGGGTCTAAACTGCAATCGTCCAGATACCCACGTAAGTAATTCTGCGGCCGAACAAGTTGTCTTTTCATTTGTCATAACATCATTCTGAAAAAATTGCTCTTGGCCAGGACTGGATAAGAAAGGCGAAGATGATCACGTGTTCGGCCCCCCTTCCCGAAGGCTCACCGGATCCTGTACTAGCCAGGATGCTTGAGCACGCACCTTATCAAGTGCCATCAGGGGAAGATAAAGGGAGGAATAAAGAAGCCAAAAGCGGGCCTCAGGCATTACTCATCCAAACTGGGGGAATTAGTGTCTCCGTGAAGGAGGATAATCTGAAATTCCCTCTCCCGAAGGAAGGAAAAGGACCGCCTCTGAAGACTTGGAAACAGGGGTTTCCAAATGAGGGAAGAAACCTTCGCCAGGGGGCCCTGCCCCGGAGGGCATCCTTACTGCACAGTGCTTGCAAGGGGATCAGCAATCCACCAAACTGTAAGTGAACAAGAGTACTTTTGGTAAATACATCCTACTTTATCTTCGAGGACAATAATCGAGACATATGTCTTGCAGTCCGGATCGTAGCCCTTCTCGATAGAGTTCGTCTTTGGGGGATCTTCTTCCAGAGATGATGGAGAGCGAAACACCTCCCCCTGTCTCCCTGCCTCCTAGGGTGGACGACCCTGAGGTGTCATCACGGAGGATTTCTCCTGATCCGCCAAGGCCAGAAGGTAACCCTTCGGCCACCCGGAGTCCGGAGTATTCGGCTCCTAAGGGGAGCAACAGAAAGAGTCCGGGATTGTCCGGTGCACAACCGGACGTACTGATAGGTCTTTTGGAGCAAGCGGCTATCTCAGAGGAGCATCGTTCTTTAATGGGTACGGTGGTTGAGAGGATCTCATCCGCCACAAGTGGGTTGCATGAAGCTTTTATGAGCCTGCTAAGAGGCTTTGAGGTACGCAAAGTAATATATAAATTTTTTGACGGTACCGCACACGCTAGGTGTGCTCTATATAGATAGTAGCCCCTGAGACTCTGGTTGTTGTCCAGAGGCAGCAAACAGAGGATCATAGTCCCAGGTAATGATCGTGCTGCTTTCATGTGCAGGCGGCTGACGGTCCGGTGACTGGCTGGACTGCTGAGTTTGCCGGACTGAGCTGGCAACTTGATGTGGCCGATGCCGACATTGCGCTTGTGAACAAGCGGCTTGACGAGGCACAGGGTGTGTATTTTCGGGTGGTCAACAAATATTAAGAGGAGCATGATGCTAGTATCTATAATATGTTGTGACTGCAGATGGAGCTGCCGCCGTGGAGACCCTTCGGGCGGAACATGCCCGAGCCAAGGAATAAGCTAGGAGGAGTGATGCGACCGCCCTAAAGGCGGCCGAAGGCTTAAGAGCTGAACAGGCTGCTCATCGCAAGAGCGAAGATAGAATAGCCAAGATGGTTGTTGAGCTGAAAGATGCCGCCGGCCGATATGAGCTTCTTGAAAAGGAAAGCCAAGCGAGAACGGCTGACCTGAAGAAAGCCGTGGAAGCAGCCAAGGAAACCCGTTCTAAAATCAGAGCGGCGAAGGAGGAGCTCCGTCAAGCTAGAGATATCACGGCTGGGAAGCCCTTTTTGTTGCGGACGAAGTTCGGAGATCCGAAGTATGCCCCTCTGGATCAATTATGGAGTGTTGCAGACGCGTATTCGGACTTGCCAATGAGTGTTGCTGATGCGACTGCGTTTTTCAAAGATCAAAAAGATCATGAAGTGGAAAAGTTGTTCTGGTCGCAGTTCAGTGCTCCAACGCGTCCGCTGCTGTTAAATGAGCAAATGGCCGAGTGGGCTGAGCTCCATAGGTTGTCCGGGCTTGCCATGAGGTCTGTCGTGGATCATCTTTGGCCGGAAGGACCAAGGCCGAATAGTTATTTTAGTTTAGTGCGACGATTCCTTGGTGTTGTGCCGCATATCGACGCTATAAAGAGGTCGACGTGCATAGAGGGTGCGCGGATGGCTCTTGCCCGTGTTAAGACATACTGGGCAGAAATGGGTGCCACCGCTATTTCAACCCGGGGTCTGGCCGTAGGCCAAGTCTCGACCGAGTACTATTTTGAAGAAGTTCTAGAAGGCGCTCGTTTAATAGAGGCTCAGTGCTCGAAGAGTATCATGTTCGAGTGACATGTATCCCAATTGTAAAAACAATGCTATTTGGACTATAAAGGTTGTGTTTATACTTTTGCCTGAAAGTATTATGATGCCTCGTGTGCGGCCGTTTATGTATGTATATAACCTGAAAGTTTGCAGTCGCTGGCTTCAGCCCCCACGCATATAATGCGGGGGTGTTCGGAAAAGCGTGTATTCACACTTGATCCAATGTCTTGGTCCATTAAGGAGGTGATAGCGCGGCGAACAAGGCAATCGGACTATATTGCTTTAACACTTTCACTTAGCCATAGGAGTTTGACAGTGGGGCTACTATATAGCCCCTGGTACTTCCGCGGTTATCCGAATATGATGTGCGTACATACATGACCGGGAAACCGGTCCTTTGTTAATGCGAAGGAATCGTGAAGATTCTGCTGAGTCCTCGAGTGGTTGACCAGTCTCACGCTTTATCATGACAGTCAGTTTTCGGCTTTCTCTACTAAGGTGCTCATCTAGACGAACCAGGGCACAATCGCAGTAGTTCTCCTGGTGCCACCTTAGCCGATAGAGCGGAACGTAAGGTAGCAAAACACGGGAGATGGGCAAACCCAACTATTGACCAAAGACATGATTCGAAGCTGATGCATATAAGGCCAAACTCGCGATGCCGAACACTCCCTAAGGTATTCGGTCTTTACAACGTATACTGGGCTGAGTAACGCCCTCGATAGTAAGCCCTGAATTTCCAGGTACGTGCATTAGTCTGACGTGACGAAATGCTAATAACGCCAACATCCCTCTTGGTTATGTTAAGTATCCGGAGGGTGTGAGGCAACAAGAGACAGTAAAAAAGGTTTACACAGGGTCTTAATCTAAAAAGAAACCTTTGAACGGGGCCCTGCTGCACGTCTACGCATGTGTCTCCATTGTGTCGTATCCTGGAGGGGTGTAGCACGATGATCATATGTAAGAGAGAAAAACCCAGGTGAAAGTTTTCGTGCAAAAGAATTGGTTATTCTTAATAAACCATTAAAATTCAATCTGAATAAGATCAAGCCGAACTGTAGTCCTTTTTACATGTGGGAAGCCCCTAGCACCACCTATGGGGCTATATCCATCGACCCAGTCTTAGGTTTATTTGAGCTATTACAGCTAGTGGTGCGCCGGACTCGTCTGGCCGTGTCCGCGGTCTTGACGACCGATCATTTATTCTAGTTGTAGAGGTCGCTCGGTGTTCAGCTGCTAAAGCCGCCACACATTCTTCCGCACATTCTGGTTGTAGAGGCTGCTCGGTGTTGATAGCCGCTTCGGAATGGAGCGATGTCGAAGGTTAAATTTTCACTTCGGAAGTTGTTGGGAGAACCGAATACAACCTCTAGTACTAGAGAGCCCGTGAAGCAGGCCTCTGGGCCTGGTATTACTCCTTTAAAGGTAGTATTGCTTTGGCTAATTCTTTTCGGGTCTATCCCCATTTTGCGGACTGTGTCCTGATATATCAGATTAAGACTACTGTTGTCGTCCATAAGGACTCGGGTTAGATGGTATCCGTCAATTATTGGGTCTAGTACCAAGGCAGCCGATCCTCCGTGCCGGATACTAGTCGGGTGATCCCTGCAATCAAAAGTGATCGGGCAGGCCAACCAGGGGTTGAACTTGGGGGTGACGGGCTCCACGACGCATACGTCTCGGAGTCCGCGTTTTCTCCTCCTCTTCGTTACGTGAATCTTGTTCACTGTTTTGACCTCTGCTGGGAACTTTTTTTCCCCAAGTGTTTTGTTGGCGAGGCTCATCCTCGTCTTCACTTGGTGTCTCTCTCCCCTTGTGTTTGGTGTTTAGCTTGCCGGCCTGCTTGAAGACCTAGCATTCTCTATTGGTGTGATTTGCAGGTTTGTCGGAGGTGCCATGAATCTGACATAATCTGTCTAGAATCTTGTTTAGGATAGACGGTCCATCTCTGCTGCCTTTGAATGGCTTTTTCTGTTGACCGGGTCGAGAGCCCATGAATCCGGCGATTACCGCCGTGTTGTCTAGGTTATCTTCATTGTTTCGACGCTTGCTTTTATTGCGTCGTGGTTTTCCATTGCCATCCCTGACTTCGGATGTGCCTGGGTCGCTGGTACCACTACGGGCCAGCCAACTATCTTCGCCCGCGCAAAAGCAGGTCATCAGGCTTGTTAGGGCTACCATTGTCCTCGGTTTTTCCTGGCCGAGGTGTCTGGCCAGCCATTCGTCTCGGACACTGTGTTTGAAAGCCGCTAAGGCTTCGGTGTCCGGGCAGTCGACAATTTGATTCTTCTTAGTGAGGAATCTGTTCCAAAGCTTTCGGGCTGACTCTCCAAGCTGTTAAATTATGTGACTTAAATCGTCTACATCCGGAGGTCGGACATAGGTCCCTTGAAAATTAGCCCTAAAAGCATCCTCAAGCTATTCCCAACTTCCAATTGAGTTTTCAGGGAGGCTCTTCAGCCAGTGCCGAGTTGGTCCTTTCAACTTGAGGGGCAAGTATTTGATGGCGTGGAGATCATCTCCGCGAGCCATGTGGATATGGAGGATAAAGTCCTCGATCCAGACCCCGGGGTCTGTCATTCCGTCGTACGCCTCTATGTTCACGGGTTTGAATCCCTCGGGAAATTCGTGATCCAGCACCTCATCGGTGAAGCATAGGGGGTGCGCGGCACCTCTGTATTTGGATGTGTTATGGCGTTCTGATGGTTGTAGTGTTCGGTTTTGATTCTGTGCCGGAGCACGCTTCCTGGATCCGTAGATGGACCTGGTCAGACCGGCTTTTTGGTGCAAGTCCTCACGTAAATCGTGTACTAACTTATGTTCAACATCGTTAGCTGCCCTATCGCGGCCATGGGGTGGTCGATCCGGCTGATCGGCCGTTTTATTTTTCGGCTGTGTAGGCTCTAAATCCTCGTCATCGAATTCAGGCAGCAGCTTGCGCTTTGGATAGCTCTTTGTGTGGCGACTGCCACTGTACTTTTCTTCAGAGTCGAGCACTTTATTCCATCTACTGTTGAGTGTATTTTGCACGGCTTTAAGCCTTTGCTTCTGCTTCTTTAGACTCCTCGCGGTGGCAATAAGCCTTCTATGGAGGTTTTCTTGCTCCAAGTGCCTTTCTGGGATGATGTGTTCATCGTCGTCCAGACTGTTATCCTCTCTGGAGACAGGTTGATTAGCTTTACCCTTGGCGTTGCCATGATCGAACAGCGGCTCCGTACTATGTTCGCCGTCCGCTGGTTCATCCTGCTCTGTTGCTGGGTCCATGTGGGCGTCATTTCCTTGGGAGTCGACCGGGGTATTATTCTTTTCAGCGTTGTTATCGCTGTTTTTGCCGAGGCAGGATTTGGAGCGACGCCTACGTCGTCGCTTTGGTTGCTTCTCGAGGGGATTATCCTTCGCTGCATCCTTCTGTTCCTCGTCATTGTTTTCTTTGGGTGTATCCACCATGTATATATCGTGTGATGAAGTGTCTGTCCAGTTCCCTATGGGCGGTGGTTCCTGTTCCTCTCCTGCATCATCGTCCATACCGTCGATGTCTTCGGAGTCGAAATCAAGCATGTCGGTTAAATCATCGACAGTGGCTATTAAGTGGGTGGTGGGTGGGGAACAAATTTCTTCGTCGTCCGCTTCCCACTCAAGCCGGACATAGTTCGGCCAAGGGTCTCATGACAAGGAGAGAGACCTCAATGAATTTAGCATGTCACCCAAGGGCGAGTGTTGAAAGATATCCGCGGAGGTAAACTCCATGATCGGTGCCCAATCAGATTCGATAGGCACGGACGCATGCAGTTCAGAGCCTGTGGCCGGGGATGAATCCAAGGGTCCGGCAACACATGTCTCATAGGAGGTGAAGTCAGTATTCGGCTCTATCACCGCTGAGCGTGCGGCCTCCATGGAGGGGTCCATCCATCCGTCCTCGAACGGCACGATCTGCTCTGGATTGAGGGCCGGAGTAGCCACAGGTGTGATCTCCTGAACACCGTCCGGTGGCAGAGCTAAGTCATGCTCGTCGTGACTGTGCGGCGCACCTGACATGGGCTCCAATCCGTCGAAGATCAAGTCTCCATGGATGTCTATAGTTTAAGTTTCCAAACCTGACCTGACGGCCAGGGGTGTAGCTCTTGATCTGCTCCAGATGGCCAAGCGAGTTAGCCCGCAGTGCGAAGCCGCCGAATACGAAGATCTGTCCGAGGAGAAAAACCTCACCCTGGATCGCATTATTGCCGATGATTGAAGGAGCCATCAAGCCTTATGGTGACGACACAGTGGAACTCTCAGTGAAAGCACCAATGCCAGTGTCAAAACCGGCGGATCTCGGGTAGGGGGTCCCGAACTGTGCGTCTAAGGCGGATGGTAATAGGAGGCGGGGGACACAATGTTTACCCAAGTTCGGGCCCTCTCGATGGAGGCAACACCCTACTTCTTGCTTGATTGATCTTGATGATATGAGTATTACAAGAGTTGATCTACCACGAGATCGTAGAGGATAAACCCTAGAAGCTAGCCTATGATTATGATTGTTGTTGTCCTACGGACTAAACCCTCCGGTTGATATAGACACCGGGGGGGCTAGGGTTACACAGAGTTGGTTACAAGGGAGGAGATCTACATATCCGAACTGCCAAGCTTGCCTTCCATGCAAAGGAGAGACCCACCCGGACACAGGATGAAGTCTTCAATGTTGTATCTTCATAGTCCAATAGTCCGGACAAAGTATATAGTCCGGCAGTCCGAGGACCCCCTAATCCAGGACTCCCTCAGTCTTGCCCCTTAAGTCCATGGAAAATTCGCAATGCAGGATTTGTGCATCCCTTCAACACAAACGGTTGTTTTGGATTACCCGTGTGCAACCATGTACAAACAATTTGGTGAGATTCGCATCTGTCATATTGGGTATGTTGTCATTTGTCAAACTGGAAAGATTGAAATTTCTTGGTCTAGTAACGTTGCCATTTGTCAACCTTGTAACACTGTGATTTGTCAAAATATGCGGCTAAAAATCACTAGCACTATCTATTTTTTGCAACTAAAATTCAATAATTAAGCATAGATTTCATTCATAGATTAAGCAGTCGTTCTTTATACAAACAGTTCAACTCGACAGCCGAACCGACCAAACTTTTCCGCAATTATTGCCAACAACATACCGAAATAGCTAGTTCACCTATATATACTAACTATTTTTAATTACGTTGTACAGTTCCAGCACATCTATAGTGAGATGAACTGAACAAAATAGCCCCTAAATACTACTACTACGGGGGGGCTTTGTACTACTTTCGGTAGCCTCTCCTCTGCCGAGCGCACATAGTAAGAGGCTTAGGAGGAGGAGCCTACCGACGAAATGGACAACTGCAATACGGTGCTTGCCGCTGCTGCTGCTTCAGCGATGCTCACCTCGAACACCCTCTGCCGCTCCAGACGACCCCTCTCGAAGTGGTGCTTATCCTCGTAGATCTCCTGATTCCTCGCCTCTAAGGCAGCATGTGCCATGGCCACGGCAGAGGTAAGGCTCTTTGCGTGCTCGACGAGGCGCTCCTCCTCCTCCCACAGGAACTTGGTGTGGTGCGCAAGGTCGCCGATGCACGTGCGGGCCTCCACCTCCGCCTCCCTCCTTCGGGCGGCGGTGGCGGAGCGTGTGATGACCCCAGCAGTCAGCAGTGGGCTGGCAGCCACGGCGGCCGATGATGGGGTGGCGGCCACGACCGCCACCTCCCGCCTTCGGGTCGCGGTGGTGGAGCTGGTGATGGCCGGCAGTGGGGTGGCGGCCACGATGGCCACCTCCTGCCTTCAGGCCGTGGTGGCGGAGCGGGGGATGGCCCTAGCTTTCGATGGTGGTGTGGCGACAATGGCGGCCGGCAACAGCTGTCGACGGGCAGCAACGGCAGAGCGTGTGGTGGGTGTTCCGCGCACACCCAACAGGGATGCCACACGCACTACACTACGTCAAGGACTGCGCCACCGCCGTGGTGTAGCCTCCCAGCTGGAGGTGTCCTCAAATGATGGCAGAGTGGCTGAGCGACGACGACGGACCGGTACCATTGGCGGTTGTGGGAGAAGAAGAAGAGATAAGCTACAGGGAGGGAGGGGAAAATGCAACGCATGACTCACTGGCCGTGAGGATTTATATAGCAGGCCAGTAAGCATTGGGATATTGGGGGATTTCACCGAGTCGGGCGGGAAGCTTGCACGGGAACCTGTGAGGTTGCACGGGAACGGGCTCACCGACGATTCATTGGCGCCACTTCGAGCCACTGTTTGGCCAAAAGAACGCCCCCGCGTGCTGCGCAAGTTTGTGATGTAAGCCGTCTGCGGCAGTGGGGTGACAAGACGTGCGAGAGGATGATGAAAGGCCACGTACACATACGGTTAATACAAAAAATTGTTTGCGGTTTAATTACATACTATACCCCCGTCCTGGTTTATAAGTAGGATTTAACTAATAAAATACAAATGCATGTCACCAAAGATTATATAGTTGGATTCGTATTTGAACATAGTTTCCAATTATATAATTTTTATAACATGCATTAACATTTTCTTGGTTAAATTTAAGGGCAAAGTATGGCATAGAATATAAAGGGGACTATAGACCAAGACAGAGTATGTTAAATTTAACATGCACACGGCCGCTCTCTACGCAGCGATGCAACTGTCGGCTGGCTTGTAGGCGACCATTTCCTGTGTGTTCAACTTCTCTATGCGTGTGGTTGCTTGCGGTTGAGGCAGCCACGACACACTCTGCTCGCGTCTGATACGTCTCCGTCGTATTTATAATTTTTGATTGTTCCATGCTAATATTCTACAACTTTTACATACTTTTGGCAACTCTTTATACTATTTTGGACTAACATATTGATCCAGTGCCCAGTGTCAGTTCTTATTTGTTGTATGTTTTTTCTTTCGTAGAAAATCCATATCAAATGGAGTCCAAACGGGATAAAAACTTACGGAGATTTTTTTGGAATATATGTGATTTTTGGGGAAAAGAACCAACGTGAGACGATGCCCGAGGGGCCCACAAGGACGGACGGCACGGCCCTGGTCCTTGTGACCACTCTGTAAGGTGGTTAGTGCCCTTCTTCTGGCGCAAGAAATCTAACATCCGGTTAAAAACCGTGTTACAATTTCAGCCCAATCGGAGTTATGGATCTCCGGGAATTTAAGAAACGGTGAAAGGGCAGAATCTGGGAACGTAGAAACAGAAGAAAACAGAGAGATCCAATCTCGGAGGGGCTCCTGCCCCTCCACCACCATGGAAGCCAAGGACCAGAGGGGAAACCCTTCTCCCATCTAGGGGGGGAAGGTCAAGGAGGAAGAAGAAGAAGAAGGGGGCTCTCTCCCCTCTCTCCCGGTGGCGCCGGAACACCGCCGGGGCCATCATCGTGACCGCGATCTACACCAAAAACTTCACGACCGTCATCACCAACTCTCTCCCTCTTTATGCAGTGGTCTAACACCTCTTCTCCCCGCTGTAATATCTACTTAAACATGGTGCTCAACACTATATATTATTTCCCAATGATGTATGGCTATCCTATGATGTTTGAGTAGATCTGTTTTGTCCTATGGGTTAATTGATGATCGTGTTTGATTTGTGTTGCATGTTTTATTATTTGTGTTGTCCTATGGTGCTCTCCGTGTCACGCAAGCGTGAGGGATCCCCGCTGTAGGGTTTGCAATATGTTCATGGTTTGCTTATTGTCTATGTTGCGTGAGTGATAGAAACACAAACATGGATAAGTGGGTTATGGCGTATGGGAATAAAGTGGACATGATACCTTATTGCTATGGTTGGATTTTACCTTAATGATCTTTAGTAGTTGTGGATGCTTGCTAGAGTTCCAATCATAAGTGCATATGATCCAAGAAGAGAAAGTATGTTAGCTTATGCCTCTCCCTCATATGAAATTGCAATAATGATTACCGGTCTAGTTATCGATTGCCTAGGGACAAATAACTTTCTTGTGACAAAAAGTCTCTACTAAAACTAACTTAGTTGTGTCTTTATCTAAACAGCCCATAGATTTTATTTACATGCTCTTTATTATCTTGCAAACCTATCCCATCACACCTACAAAGTACTTCTAGTTTCATACTTGTTCTAGGTAAAGCGAACGTAAAGCGTGCGTGGAGTTGTATCGGTGGTCGATAGAACTTGAGGGAATATCCATTCTACCTTTAGCTCCTCGTTGGGTTTGACACTCTTACTTATCGAAAGAGGCTACCATTGATCCCCTATACTGGTGGGTTATCAAGACCTTTTTCTGGCGCCGTTGCCAGGGAGCAATAGCGTGGGGTGAATATTCTCGTGTGTGCTTGTTTGCTTTTGTTGGGAAATGTAGCATGCAAATTCAAAAAAATCCTACTCTCAAGCAAGATGTATCTAGGAGATGCATCGCAACGAGAGGGGGAGAGTGTGTCCACGTACCCTTGTAGACCGAAAGCAGAAGCGTTTGACAACGCGGTTGATGTAGTCGAACTTCTTCCCGTTCCGGTCGATCAAGCACCGAACGTATGACACCTCCGAGTTCTGCACACATTCAGCTCGATGATGTCCCTCGAACTCTTGATCCAGCAAAGTGTCAAGGGAGAGTATTCTCAGCAAGATGGCATGGTGACGGTGATGGTGAAGTGGTCTGCGCAGGGCTTCGCCTAAGCACTACGACAATATGACCGGAGACATAAACTGTGGAGGGGGGCCCCGCACACGGCTAAGAATCAATGTTGTGTGTTCTAGCAGTCCCCCCCCCCCACATATATATAGGTGAGAGAGGGAGGGGAGCAGCAAGGGGCGCCCCAAGTAGGAGGGATCCTACTTGGGCGCCTCCTCCAAGTTGGCCTCCCCCCTTCCATTTGCATCAGAGGGGGAAGGAAAGAGAGGGGGGAGGAAAGGGGGAGGCCGAATCCTCACTTTCCTTCTCCCTTCCCTTCCTTTCCTTATCCTCCTATTCGGCCTATAGGGGGGCACACCATCCCCTTAGGGGCTGGTCTATCCCTCTCTAGGCCCATATAGTTTGTCGGGGGTTGCCCGGAACCCCTTCCGGTGACCCGATACGTACCCGGTACCCCCGGAACACTTCTAGTGCCTGAATACTATCGTCCTATATATGAATATTTACCTATCGGCCATTTCGAGACTCCTCCTCATGTCCGTGATCTCATCCGGGACTCTGAACAACATCCGGTCACCAAACCACATAACTCATATAATACAAAATCGTCATCGAACGTTAAGCGTGCGGACCCTACGGGTTTGAGAACTATGTAGGCATGACCGAGAAACCTCTCCGGTCAATAACCTACAGCGGAACCTGGATGCTCATATTGGTTCCCACATATTCTACGAAGATCTTTATCGGTCGTACCGTAATGACAACATACGTTATTCCCTTTGTCGTCCGTATGTTAGTTGCCCGAGATTCGATTGTCAGTATCTTCATACCTAGTTCAGTCTTGTTACCGGCAAGTCTCTTTACTCATTCTGTAATGCATCATCCCACAACTAACTCATTAGTCACATTGGTTGCAAGGCTTATGATGATGTGTATTACCGAGAGGGCCCAGAGATACCTCTTCGATACTTGGAGTGACAAATCCTAATATCGATATATGCCAACCCAACAAACACCTTTAGAGATACCTGTAGAGCTTCTTTATAATCACCCATTTACGTTGTGATATTTGATAGCACACAAGGTATTCCTTCGGTATCCGGGACTTACATAATCTCATAGTCGAAGGAATATGTATTTGACATGAAGAAAGCAATAGCAATAAAACTGAATGATCAACATGCTAAGCTAACGGATGGGTCTTGTCCATCACATCATTCTCCTAATGATGTGATCCTGTTCATCAAATGACAACACATGTCTATGGTTCAGAAACATAGCTATCTTTGATTAAGAAGGTAGTCTAGTAGAGGCTTACTAGGGACACTGTGTTTTGTCTATGTATCAAGTTTCCGGTTAATACAGTCTAGCATGAATAATAAACATTTTTCATGATGTAAGGAAATATAAATAACAACTTTATTATTGCCTCTAGGGCATATTTCCTTCAGTCTCCCACTTGCACTAGAGTCAATAATCTAGATTACATTATATTGATTCTAACACCCATGGAGTCTGTCGGCGTTCTAGGAACGGGGGTCCCCAGACTTGCCTGCCTACGGCCCAGGGCGTGGCTAAGCCAGAAGGCCGTACGGTCCACCTTCACCAACAAGGCACCCAAGACCCTCGCGAGGGGCCAAGCCTCGCGAGGCGGACGACGTCAAGACCTCCTCAGGAGTGGCCTGGTCAGGCAGGCTCGCGAGGAGCGGAGATATCAAGGCAAGGCGAACCTCACGAGGCTCTCGTGATGTAAGCCATGAAGATTGACACCAGGCGGGCGCCAGCGCGCGCAGCGTCGTTGTTTCCTCTTTGGTGCAAAGGAGGCAAGCGCAGCCGCGGAGTACCGAGGCCTCAGGCAAAGGTTGCCATTTCGGTGCAACAAGACCAAGACCAGGAGGACTGCAAGACGGAGGTCATTGTGGAGCCCAAGACAGCGTCACGACCAGAAGCTTTGTGCAGGCGCAGACTACCTTTTGTCAGGATAGCTTGTAATAGCTGTGCCCCTTCAAATTTTCCCGCCATTGTTGGCTCCCTTCCCACTCGATATTTGGGAAGAGGACCAGGGCCTCTATAAATAGGACTAGCCACCACCATGGGGGGAGAGGGCGAATCCCCGCACTACAAGTTCATACGCGCAAGAACACCACAACCTCAGGAGGCAATTCTTCCCTTGCACTGTTCATCATCAGCCCAAGAGGCAATCCACCACCACCACCACACTAGAGTAGGGTATTACACCACAACGGTGGCCTGAACTAGTATAAACCCTGTGTCTTTCTGTGTTGCGAGTTCGTCGATTTCGTCCGCAAGATCCTAGCGAGCTAGAGCGTAGATTGGTAGAAGGGAAAGACTTCGCGCGCACCCCAGTGTTCGAACCTTAAGGGTAGCCGGAACCCCACATCCGACATTTGGCGCGCCAGGTAGGGGTGCGCCGTAGCTTCCTTTCTGTCAGTCCGTCGCTCCGTCGTCTCCATGTCGGACGCTCGCTGTGCTCGAGCTGAGCGTTGGGCCGCCCTTGGCGCCCGCGTCGCTCAGACGGCTCCTGTCGGCGGGCCACCTCGTCATTCTCCGTCCCCCACCGCCAACGCTGCCACCGGCCCGGTGGGGAACGAGCAGTAGGCATCCTCGATGCATCCTTCAGTGCGGCAGGACGGCTGCACCGCTACTCCATCACTCACCCTTGCTGGTTCTTTGTCCCACGCGCACCGAGCTCCCATGGAAGCATGGGCCGCGCTCATCGCGGCGAACGAGCTCCTGCGTTACCGCCCCTTCGACGACCTCTATTAGGAGTGGCTCGACCACGTCGCCGAGCTCGTCCGTGCCGCAGGGGGCTCTCCGATGCCGTCCCACTCTCTGCCTCCCCCTCAACCAGCCGCGGGCGACGGGGCTCATCGCGTGCCTCCACCGCCTCGTCCCCAAGATGGTGCCTTGGCACCAAGGCGCGCGCCTCCGCGGTGTGATCCACCGCGCCCGGCGCCTGCACGTGAAGAAAGAAGCTGCCAAGAAATCCCGCGGTCGCGAGAAGCTGCACCGGCGCTCCCCGCGCCACCTCGTCAAGATCGTGTGCCGCCTGCAGTGGCGCATCGCGGACCTCGCCAAGACCAAGCTCCGCCTCAGAAGCGGGCCCCGGTGACCCCGGCTGGCTGCCGTGCCTTCACCCCCGAGCTTCATAGCGTCGCCTGGCCAGGCAAGTTCAAGCCAGATCTACCTCCTCGATACGACGGCACCGCCGACCCCGCAGAGTTCCTATAGCTCTATGTGCTGAGCATCGAAGCAGCTAACGGCGACGAAAAAGTAATGGCGAACTGGTTTCCCATGGCTCTCAAGGATGGGGCCCGCTCCTGGCTCCTGAACCTGCAGCACGGCTCGATCTCCTCCTGGGACGAGATGCGCGACCGATTCGTCGCCAACTTCCAGGGCACTCGTGACCGCCCACCGGCCGCGGGCGATCTATGCCGCATCAAGCAACAGCCAGGAGAGACCCTCCAGAAGTACATCCAGCGCTTCAACAACACCGCCTCAAGATCCCCAAGGTCATGGATGAAGCCATCATCTCCGCGTTCTCAGACGGCATCCATGACGTCAAGATGAAGGAAGAGCTGGCTATTGATACGTCTCCGTAGTATCTACTTTTCCAAACACTTTTGCCCTTGTTTTGGACTCTAACTTGCACGATTTGAATGGAACTAACCCGGACTGACGCTGTTTTCAGCAGAATTACCATGGTGTTATTTATATGCAGAAACAAAAGTTCTCGGAATGACCTGAAACTTCACGGAACAACTTGTCAGAAATAATAAAAAATCCTTGCAAAAGATGAAGGCCAGGGGGCCCACCACCTGTCCACGAGGGTGGGGGCGCGCCTGCCTCCCTAGGGCGCGCCCCCGTACCTTGTGGGCCCCCTGGAGCTCCTCCGACCTCAACTCCAACTCTATATATTTGGTTTCGAGGAGAAAAAATCAGAGAGAAGGATTCATCGCGTTTTACGATACGGAGCCGCCGCCAAGCCCTGAAACCTCTCGGGAGGGCTGATCTGGAGTCTGTTCGGGGCTCTGGAGAGGGGAATCCGTCGCCATCGTCATCATCAACCATCCTCCATGACCAATTTCATGATGCTCACCGCCGTGCGTGAGTAATTCCATCATAGGCTTGCTGGACGGTGATGGGTTGGATGGGATCTATCATGTAATCGAGTTTGTTTTGTTAGGGTTTGATGCCTAGTATCCACTATGTTCTGAGATTGATGTTGCTATGACTTTGCTATGCTTAATGCTTGTCACTAGGGCCCGAGTGCCATGATTTCAGATCTGAGCCTATTATGTTTTCATCAATATACGAGAGTTCTTGATCCTATCTTGCAAGTCTATAGTCACCTATTATGTGTTATGATCCGTTAACCCCGAAGTGACAATAATCGGGATACTTACCGGTGATGACCGTAGTTTGAGGACTTCATGTATTCACTATGTGTTAATGCTTTGTTCTGGTACTCTATTAAAAGGAGGCCTTAATATCCCTTAGTTTCCGTAAGGACCCAACTGCCATGAGAGGGTAGGACAAAAGATGGCATGCAAGTTCTTTTCCATAAGCACGTATGACTATATTCGGAATATATAGCTACATTACATTGATGAACTGGAGCTAGTTCTGTGTCACCCTAGGTTATGATTGTTACATGATGAACCGCATCCGGCATAATTCTCCATCACCGATCCATTGCCTACGAGCTTTCCATATATTGTTCTTCGCTTATTTACTTTTCTGTTGCTATTGCTATCATCACTACAAAATACCAAAAACATTACTTTTACTACTGTTACCACTACTATCATATTACTTTGCTACTAAATACTTTGCTGCAGATATCAAGTTTCCTGTTGTGGTTGAATTGACAACTCAGCTGCTAATACTTGAGAATATTCTTTGGCTCCCCTTGTGTCGAATCAATAAATTTGGGTTGAATACTCTGCCCTCGAAAACTGTTGTGATCCCCTATACTTTGTGGGTTATCAAGACTGTTTTCTGGAGCCGTTGCCGGGGACGCATAGCTCTATTCTTTGAGTCACTTGGGATTTATATCTGCTTATCATTATGAAGAACTTGGAAGATCCAAGAACTAAGATTTATCCCTCAACTACGAGGGGAGGTAAGGAACTGCCATCTAGCTCTGCACTTGATTCACCTTCTGTTTTGAGTAAGCTTGCGACACCTAAACCTGCTTCTGCTATTCGTTCTGATATGTTACATGTTATTGATGATGCCACTTCTGCTATACATGATACTTATGATGAAACTACTTCTATGCTTGATACTACTGTGCCTCTTGGTGAATTTCTTGATGAACAACTTGCTAGGGTTAGAGAGAATGAAAATATTGAATCTGATAATATTGATGAAAGTGATGATGAAGACTTGCCTGTTATTCCTAAGGGTTGTGTTTTTGATAAAGAAACTTCTTTAGCTATTTTAGCTTGCAAAGATAGATACGAACTCAAGAGGTTATTAGCTAAATGGAATCAGCAATCTCTTAATGCTAGAATGAAACCTAACCCTACTTTTGCTACTTCACCTATCTGTGTTACTGATGAGTATTATGAATTCTCTGTTGATCCTGATATCATTACTTTGGTTGAATCTGATCCTTTTCATGGCTATGAATCTGAAACTGTTGTGGCACATCTTACTAAATTAAATGATATTTCCACCCTGTTCACTAAAGATGAGAGAACTCGCTACTTTTATATCCTTAAAATATTTCCGTTCTCATTAAAGGGTGATGCTATGATATGGTTTAATTCTCTTGATCCTGGTTGTGTGCGTAGTCCCCAGGATATGATTTATTACTTCTCTGCTAAATATTTCCCTGCTCATAAGAAACAAGCTGCCTTAAGGGATATATATAATTTTGTGCAAATTGAAGAAGAGAGTCTCCCACAAGCTTCAGGGAGGCTTCTCAAGTTACTTAATGCTTTGCCTGATCATCCTCTTAAGAAATATGAAATACTTGTTATCTTTTATAGTGGACTAACCAATGCCTCCAGAGATTACCTGGATAGTTGTGTTGGTTTTGTTTTCAGGGAAAGAACACTGGATGAAGCTGAAATTCTATTGAATAATATGTTGACAAATGAAAATAGTTGGACACCTCCGGAGCCAATTCCTTAGCCTATTCCTAAACCAACTCCGAAGAAGAGGGGTATTCTATTTCTCAGTCCTGAAGATATGCAAGAGGCAAAGAAATCTATGAAAGAAAAAGGTATTAAAGCTGAAGATGTTAAGAATATACCTCCTATTGAAGAAATACATGGTCTTAATTTATCGCCTGTTGAAGAAACATATGATCTTAATCCTTTACCTTTTGAAGAAATTCATGGTCTTGATAACCCGACATAGGTAGTAAAGGTAAATTCTCCCTATAGATATGATAAAGCTGAAATCCCATTTACTAAGTTTGCTAGCCCATGCTTAGATGAGTTTGATAAATTTATGGCTAAGCAAGAAGATTTTAATGCTTATTTTGGTAGACAATTGAAATGCAATTCAAATATGCTTGAACACTTGGGTGATTATATGGCTAATGTTAAAGGTGAACTTAAATTTATTAGTAAACATGCTTCTATGGTTACCACTCAAGTAGAACAAGTACTTAAAGCTCAAAATGATTTTCTCAATGAATTGAATAGTAAGAATAAAGATAATGCTGTTAGAGTTATGACTAGAGGTGGTAGAATGACTCAGGAACCTTTATATCCTGAAGGCCACCCTAAGAGAATTGAGCAAGATTCTCAGAGAAATAATATAGATGCACCTAGTCCTTCTAAAAGGAAGAAAAAGAAAAATGATAGGACTTTGCATGCTTCTAGTGAACCTGATATTGAAACACCTGAGAACCCAAACAATATTTCTATCTCTGATGCTGAAACAAAATCTGGTAATGAACCTGAAACTAGTGATAATGTTAATGATAATGTTCATAATGATGCTCAACCTAGTAATGATAATGATATAGAAATTGAACCTGTTGTTGATCTTGATAACCCACAATCAAAGAATCAATGTTATGATAAGAAAGACTTTGTTGCTAGGAAACATGGTAAAGAAAGAGAACTGTGGGTTCAAAAACCCATGCCTTTTCCTCCCAAACCATCCAAGAAAAAGGATGATGAGGATTTTGAGCGCTTTGCTGAAATGACTAGACCTATCTTTTTGCATATGCGATTAACTGATATGCTCAAAATGAATCATTATGCTAAGTACATGAAAGATATTGTTACTAATAAAATAAAGATACCGGAAGCTGAAATTTCCACCATGCTTGCTAATTATACTTTTAAGGGTGGAATACCAAAGAAACTTGGAGATCCAGGAGTACCCACTATACCATGCTCCATTAAAAGAAACTATGTTAAAACTGCTTTATGTGATCTTGGAGCTGGTGTTAGTGTTATGCCTCTCTCTTTATATTGTAGACTTGATTTGAATAAGTTGACACCTACTGAAATATCTTTGCAAATGGCTGATAAATCAACTGCTATACCTGTCGGTATTTGTGAGGATGTGCCTGTTGTAGTTGCAAACGTTACTATTTTAATGGACTTTGTTATTCTTGATATTCCCGAGGACGATAGTATGTCTATTATTCTTGGAAGACCCTTTTTGAATACTGCAGGGGCTGTTATTGATGCACTAAAGGCAACGTCACTTTTCATGTTAATAGTAATGAGCATATGGTACACTTTCCGAGGAAACAACCTCAAGTTCATAGTATCAACTCTATTGGAAAAATTCCATCGATTATATTTGGAGGTTTTCAATTTCCTCTTCCTACTGTCAAGAAGAAATATGATATTCTTATTATTGGGGATGTGCATATCCCCATTGAGGTAACATAGTGTTATTCGAAATTTCTCCGGTTCCATGTTATTCAGAATGAGTTTGTTAACAAGACATGATCAACCTTGTTAGTGGATTCCTTTTGATGAACATGAGATGGATGAAACTAGCAGGCACAACCTTTTGTACCCTCCTTTTACTTTCTGTTATTTATATTAAATAAAATAAAATTAGTATTTTTTTGTCTGTTATCTGATTATCCGTGAAATATAAAATACCCCAAAAATAAAAGTTCTCCAAATGCCCTGAAATTTAAATATGATTTTTTCTATAATATTTGAGAATATTTGGCACTAAGAACACAGCAACGGGGTCATCCACCTGGCCACGAGGGTGGAGGGCGCGCCCTACCCCCCAGGGCGCGCCCCTCTGCCTCGTGGGCCCACGGTGGCCATCCTCCACTTATCCTTTCACCCACACACTCCTTCTTCCTCCCCCAAACACGAATATCCAGCTCAAACCCAAGTCTGAGCTTGTTTTGCTGCCATTTTCGATCTCCTTGCTCAAAACACCTCTCACAAAACTGCTTGGGGAGATTGTTCCTTGGTATGTGACTCCTCCATTGGCCCAATTAGTTTTTGTTCTAGTGCTTTATTCATTCCAAATTTATGCTGCCTAGGTGACCATGTTCTTGAGCTTGCATGTCAAATTTATATGGTCAAAAGTAGTTTTGATGCATGATATAGGCTCTAGGCACTTGTAGGAGTAGTTGCTATCAATATTATTGAGTTTGGCTTACTTTTATTTTGAAGTTACTAAAAATTTCAGAAATTTTTCAAAGGAAGAAATATGCTTAGGAAAATGTTCCAAGGTGATTCTTCAAGGAAGCAAGGACCTAGGCTTGCAATGCGTGATGCTGATGAAGAGCCACCAAGAGACGCTCCAGTACGTCCTTGTGAATGGCCTTCTGAAAATTTTATGGCTCGAGCGGGAATTAGGGAAGAATTTAACGCGTATTTGCGTAACGCTGATCTTGTGAGCTTCGAGGAAGAGAAGTGCAGCCAATATCATTATCTCACTAGTTCCTTTGTGAGGAGGTTTGAATTTTTCATCTTCACGTAATTCTCCAACTGTCATGTTTGATCTTTATGAAAATTCTTACACTATGGACTTAGAGGATTTTACCACTGCTTGCAAACTTCCACAATGGGGTAGTATCAGGGATCCTCGCAAATCTGAATTTAGAGATTTTCTTGCTAGTATAACTGTGGGAGAATCTAGAGATATAACACAATCTACCATAGGGAGCATTCACTTTCCTCCTATACATTATTTTTCTCTCTTCATAGGTAGATGCATTAATGGTAAAGATGAGGCATGTCACATGTGTGTCCCTGACCTCAGTATTCTTAGGAGTGCTGTGTTAGGAGATAAATCTTATAATTTGGGAGCCATTGTTGCACGTAGGTTGCATCTTAATAGATTTAATGGAGATTTCTTAGGTGGAATTTATGCAACCCGCATAGCTAATTTTCTTGGTGTAGCCATACGCGAAGATGATATTGAATTACCCCCTGTTTACGTAGACTTTAATTCTATCGTTCACCACCAGTTTGTTGAGAGGAATGAATCACCTCTCTAGTATCGTTTAATCTTTGACAGACGTCGTGATGTCCATATTACTCTCCCTGCTCCTGCCGTCTTTGATTATCAGGCAAAAGGAAGATATGTTATTAGTAGAGAGGAGACAGATGAGTACGAGAGGAGGGCAGAGGCCGCTCGTCGCCACGCTGCAGCTCAGGAGGCGATAGCTACTGCATCTCAGTACGACCCCAACTTTTACTATGGATATCCGCCAGGCCAGCCGTGGCCATACACCAACTTAGGCCAAAAGCCTAAGCTTGGGGGAGTACGTATTTCCCACCGACATTACATTTATGTTCACACACTCATTGCTAGATGTCGGTGCTCATACTTTTTCATTGTATCATCCATGCTAGTTTATTTCCTTTTTATGCTTTCTTCTTGTGTGTTTGATAAACCTTAAGAAAAACCAAAGAAATTAGTTGTAGCTTTTAATTGGTTTACTTTCCATGCTTGTAGTAGTAATTAAAAAGAAAACCCAAAAATATTTCTTGTTCTTCTTTTACTTGTTGGGAGCTTTCCCGTGTAAATAGTTTTATTTCTTTTCTTTTGTTTGGGGTTCAATAGGAGAAGACCATAATTAAATTGTTGAAATAGCTCTTGTATGCATTACTGTTGATCTAACAAAAGAGCCCATATTGCCTTGTCTTCTCTTGTTTATTGATTGCTTGCAGATTCCAGCTTAGTCCAATGCACGTGCACTATTACTATTATTCACATCGTTCGGTCGTGCAAGTGAAAGGCAATTATGACAATATATGATGGACTGACTGAGATGAGAAAAGCTGGTATGAACTCGACCTCTCTTGTTTTTGTAAATATGATTAGTTCATCGTTCCTGATTCAGCCTATTATGAATAAACATGTTTGCAATGACAACTAGAGATCATAGTGCTTATGCCATGCTTGTTTAGCTATAAGTTATAATGGTTTACCTTGCGTACCAACATGCTATTAAAATGGTTGTGATGTGGTATGATAGGGCGGTATCCTCCTCTGAATGATTTAAGTGACTTGACTTGGCGCATGTTCACGCATGTAGTTGAAACAAAATCAGCATAGCCTTCACGATATTTATGTTCATGGTGGATTATATCCTACTCATGCTTGCATTCGGTGTTGATTAATTTTAATGCATGTTCATGACTGTTGTCGCTCTCTAGCTAGTCGCTTCCCAGTCTTTTGCTAGCCTTCACCTGTACTAAGAGGGAATAGTGCTTGTGCATCCAACTCCATAAACCCCAAAGTTATTCCATATGAGTCCACCATACCTACCTATATATGGTATCTACATGCCGTTCCAAGTAAATTTGTATGTGCCAAACTCTAAACCTTCAAATAAATATCCTGTTTTGTATGCTTGAATAGCTCATGTATCAACTAGGGTTGTCCGTATCTTCCATGTTAGGCGGGTTATTCTCAAGAGGAGTGGACTCCGCTCCTCACTCACGAGAAAATGGCTGGTCACCGGGATGCCCAGTCCCATGCTTTATGCAAACTAAATCAAAATAATTGCAAACAAAACTCCCCCTGGGACTCTTGTTAGTTGGAGGCACTCGTTGTTTCGAGCAAGCCATGGATTGATGCTTGTTGGTGGAAGGGGGAGTATAAACTTTACCATTCTGTTTGGGAACCGCCTATAATGTGTGTAGCATGGAAGATATCACCGTCTCTTGGTTGTTATGTTGACAACGAAAGTATACCGCTCAAAATATTATTCACCTCTATTTCAAAACCGAGATCTGGCACCTCTACAAATCCCTGCTTCCCTCTACGAAGGGCCTATCTGATGAAGCTATGTACCTAGGGTAGGGGCATGGACCTGTCCTAAGTACCCTACCCAAGGACATCCCTAGAAGAAGTCACCTTTCAATCGACTTGGAGGTGTTCCACTCAACAGACTCGAAGACATTCTACCAAGAAGCAATCACTCGACCAAGATCCAACCACTCGACGGCCAGGAGACCTAAAGTCACTCCGCACGTTAACGGTCGGTCATTAAGTAGCTTTTATGGTCATCATAGCACTTTAGTACTAGCGTTATCAGTAACGCCCTACCTTAATGCACATTGAACCCTTCGTAACGTGGGCTGGCCGGGGTCCTGGCGCACTCCATATAAGCCACCCCCCTCCTCCGAGACAAGGGTTCGCACCTCTGTAACTCATACACCCATAATCCAGTCGACTGCCTCCAGGCTCCGAGACGTAGGGCTTTTACTTCTTCCGAGAAGGGCCTGAACTCGTAAACTTTGCGTCCTTACAACCTCTCCATAGCTAAGACTTCGCCTCTCCATACTTACCCCCCTACATCACTGTCAGAGTTAGAACCACGACAGTTGGCGCCCACCGTGGGGCTAGGAGTCTTAGCGCCTAGTTGGAGAAGTTACGATTTTTTCCGATCTCCTTGATCATGGTTTCGGGCGGAGCTTTGGTGGAGGGCCACGAGATCCGTCTCGGCGCGCTCACGTTCATCGCCGACGACTCCTCTTGGCTTCAGGAGGCCCCACTCGACGTCGACGCGCTCCCCGTCCGTGGGGCGACACACTTTCGTGCATGCGTCTGTGGTGTTCTCCTGCGGCAGCCGTCGACCCAGTATCGGTCGGCTCCCGTGGCATCTCCCTGCCCTGTTTCTCGCTGGCGCAAGCGCTCCGGTCGGTCGAGGCTTCAGAGGTGGGTGAGGCATGCGGTGGCCCGCCAGTCGGCCACCCCACAAGTCGCGGCAATCGAGCCCGACGAATCCCTCTACGGCCTGTTCGACCTGTCGACTGGCTCCACAGAGACCGCATCCGAATGCGACAGCAGTGACCCAACTGCAAAGGTTCTGGTGATCGATGGGCCACACAGTCCTCCCGGTTTCCCCCGCGCTGACGGAGGCACGGATGGGGGCGACCCGTCGCGTCCTCACGAGGAGTATCTCCCTGAGCCTCTCACGTCGTTGCAGCGGGAGGAACTTCGCCGCCGGAACATGGATGCACTCCACACTCCTATCGTTGGAGAAACCCCCGAGGCCCAAGCCTTGGAGGACGCGCGCTTGGCTAACTTGACTGAACGCACTCGACTAGAGAATCTCCAGCGAATACTCAACGAGCGAGCGCGTCAATGGGCTCCAGAATCCAGTCGACGTCAAATCTTTCCGCCCCCGCAGGTATATCGTACTCCGATTCAGAATTTGGCGGCTGCGGCCCGTATAGCAGAGTCGATTCAGCCCTCCCAGTCAGAGGCTGGCAGAGGCGTGTTGCAAATCAGAGCGTTGCTCCGGGCAGCGGGAGACCAAAATTCCGTTGTTTCTCAGTCGTGGAACAGGATCCACAGTCGATCCGTTGCAGCAGATACAGTCCAGTCGGCTCACAGCCCAAGATCGCCTCCGAGGCGTGAGGGACGTGGAGACCGGCGTGATCAGTACAGAAGGAATGAGCAGTATGATCACCGATTTGATCGTGATGATCGACGTTGAGGGCAAACCCCTCCCCCGAGGAGTGGATCATATGTGCCTCGACAGCAGGTGGACAGACGCCCTGATAGTGTTGGGCGGAGAATTCCAGTCGACCCCAGGGAACCAGGCTTTGATGCGAGATCCATTCTCGTTCAAGGTTTGGTCGACAGGAATAGAGCTCACCGAGAAGGCCACGACAAAGATGCGCCTACCATTAGCAGAGTACATGTTTCAGGGCCGGAGTGTTTCAGTCGAGCCATCAGAGCCGCTGTAATTCCTCCCAACTTCAGGTTGGCGACCGGAGTTAGTAAGTTCACTGGTGAGTCCAAGCCCGATACTTGGCTCGAAGATTACCGAGTGGCTGTCCAGATTGGCGGTGGGAATGATGAGGTAGCCATGAAGCACCTGCCTCTCATGTTAGAAGGCTCGGCCAGAGCGTGGCTGAATCAGTTAGCACCCAGCAGCATTTACACTTGGGAGGATCTCTCCCGAGTGTTTGTCACCACATTTGAAGGAACATGCAAGCGACCTGCAGGCCTTACGGAATTGCGGTCTTGTGTGCAGAAACCGAATGAAACTCTGAGGGATTACATCTAGAGGTGGATCACATTGCATCACACAGTTGAAAATGTACCAGATCATCAAGCAGTTTGTGCCTTTAAAGAAGGCGTTAAGTACAGAGAATTGAATCTGAAGTTCGGTCGAACCGGAGAGATGTCTCTGAATCGGATGATGGAGATTGCCACCAAATATGCTAATGGTGAAGATGAGGATCGACTCCGGAGTGGCAAGCATAAAGCAGTCGCCCAGGAAACCGGAGGAAATTCCAGTCGGAAACAGAAGCGGAAAGCCGAGCCAGCCGCTCCTGGGGAGGCCCTGGCCGTAACCCAGGGAAAATTTAAGGGAAAACCCAAAGGACCTTGGAACCCCAAGAAAGTTAAAGACCAAGATGGAAATGATGTTTTGGATCTACCGTGTCACATCCACACCAAGAAAGATGAAGAGGGTAAACTCATTTACCCAAAGCATACCACTCGACAGTGTCGGCTTCTGATCCAGCAGTTTCAGGGCAAGCAGTCCAAAGATAAGGAAAAGGAGTCGGACAAAGTTGAGGACAAGGAAGATAGTGACGATGGGTACCCCCAGGTCAATTCCACCCTGATGATTTTTGCTGATGTTGAGAGCAAAAGTCGACTGAAGGTTATTAACCGTGAGGTAAATATGGTTGCTCCGGCAACACCCAATTATCTGAAGTGGTCCCAGACTGCCATCACATTCGACCAGTCTGATCACCCTACGCACATTGCCACCCCTGGGAGGCAAGCTCTGGTGGTCGACCCAGTTGTCGAAGGCACTCGACTGACCAAAGTCCTGATGGATGGAGGCAGCGGTTTGAACATACTGTATGCAGAAACATTGAAAGGGATGGGCATTCCGATGTCCAGGCTCAGCACCAGTAACATGAGTTTCCATGGAGTCATTCCTGGGAAGAAAGCCGAGTCACTCGGCCAAATTGCTCTTGATGTGGTTTTCGGTGATTCCAAGAATTACCGCAAGGAAAAGTTGACATTCGAAGTTGTGGATTTCCAAAGTGCTTATCACGCTATTTTGGGCAGGCCAGCTTATGCACGCTTCATGGCTCGACCATGTTATGTGTATCTCAAATTGAAGATGCCTGGTCCCAAAGGTGTGATCACTGTTACAGGCAATCGGAAGAAAGCAGAAGAGTGTTTTCAGAAAGGCTCAAAGATTGCTGACGCTCAGATGGCGGTGGTCGAGCTGCAAGAGTATCAGAAGACTGCAGATCCGAGTGAGTTGCTACGAGCTAAGAAGCCTGCTTCAGAATCAGCTTTTCAGTCGTCCGGTGAAACGAAGGCAGTTCACATTCACCCGACCGATCCAAACGCTGCTCCGACTCACATCTCAACGACGGTCGACTCCAAATAGGAAGAAGCGCTCATCCAGTTCCTCCGTGAGAACTGGGACATCTTCGCATGGAAGCCTGCTGACATGCCTGGAGTTCCCAGGGGGCTGGCTGAGCACCGTCTACGAGTCGACCCAAAATTTAAACCTGTGAAAGAACATCTTCGACGGTCCGCCGTCCAGAAGAGGAAGGCCATTGGCGAGGAGGTGGCTCGGCTCTTAGCAGCGGAGTTCATCCGAGAAATTTACCACTCCGAGTGGCTCGCCAATGTTGTCATGGTCCCCAAGAAGGACAAGTCACTTCGCATGTGCATTGATTTCAAGCATATCAATCGGGCCTGCCCGAAAGATCATTTTCCTCTCCCCCGCATCGACCAGATAGTCGACTCGACTGCGGGATGTGAGCGTTTGTCTTTCCTAGACGCCTATTCCGGGTACCATCAGATCCGTCTGTACGGGCCCGACGAGATCAAAACAGCTTTCATCACTCCATTCGGGTGCTTCTGTTATGTCACCATGCCGTTCGGCCTCAAGAATGCCGGAGCCACGTTCATGAGGATGATTCAGAAGTGTTTGCTCACTCAAATCAGTCGGAATGTGGAGGCATACATGGATGATATTGTGGTCAAGTCACGGAAGGGTTCCGACCTGCTGACTGACCTTGCTGAAACCTTTGCCAACCTCAGGAGGTATGATATCAAGCTCAATCCGTCAAAGTGCACGTTCGGAGTTCCAGGTGGGAAGTTACTCGGTTTTCTCGTTTCCGAACGGGGAATCGACGCCAATCCTGAAAAAATTGGTACTATACTCCGGATGAAACGTCCTGTGCGTGTGCATGACGTCCAGAAGCTTACAGGATGCTTGGCCGCTTTAAGTCGATTCATCTCTCGCCTCGGTGAAAAGGCATTGCCTCTTTACCGACTGATGAAGAAGTCCGACAAGTTCGAGTGGACTCCAGAAGCTGATGCAGCGTTTACAGAGCTCAAAGCTCTGCTCTCCACCCAGCCGGTGCTTGCTGCCCCAATCAGCAAGGAGCCTTTGCTGATTTACATTGCAGCCACAGGACAAGTTGTCAGTACAGTACTTACGGTCGAGCGGGAAGAAGAAGGAAAGGCCTTCAAAGTTCAGCGCCCAGTATATTATGTTTCTGAAGTTTTGACTCCTTCAAAGCAAAGATATCCTCATTACCAGAAGCTTGTATATGGGATTTATATGACCACGAAGAAGGTTGCACATTACTTCTCTGATCATTCCATTACAGTCGTCAGCGACGCTCCACTATCAGAGATTTTGCACAACAGAGATGCAACTGGTCGAGTGGCCAAATGGGCGATTGAACTTCTTCCCCTAGATATCAAGTTTGAGGCAAAGAAAGCTATCAAGTCCCAAGCAATTGCAGATTTCGTCGCCGAGTGGATCGAACAGCAACTTCCGACTCAAGTTCACTCGGAGCACTGGACCATGTTCTTCGATGGATCTAAGATGCTGAATGGTTCCGGTGCTGGGGTAGTATTGGTTTCCCCCCGAGGAGATAAGCTCAGATATGTTCTCCAGATTCACTTCGATTCCTCCAATAACGAAGCAGAATATGAAGCACTTTTGTATGGGTTGCGCATGGCCATTTCACTCGGCGTCCGTCGCCTCATGGTCTATGGCGACTCAGATTTGGTGGTTAATCAGGTGATGAAAGAATGGGACGTCAGAAGTCCAGCTATGACTGGTTATTGCAATGCAGTGAGAAAGTTAGAGAAGAAATTCGAGGGGTTAGAGCTTCATCACATCCCCCGACTGAAAAATCAAGCGGCTGATGATTTGGCAAAGATAGGCTCCAAGAGAGAAGCCATCCCCAGCAATGTGTTTTTGGAACACATCCACTCGCCATCAGTCCAAGAAGATCCTTTTACAGATGAAGCCCCGCAGCCAAAGAGTGCCACAGATCCGACTGAAGTTGAAATTCCGGCAGTGGTCGACCTAATCATGGAAGTTTTGGCAATCACCCCTGACTGGACGATACCGTACATCGCGTATATCCTGAGAAAGGAACTCCCGGAGGACGAAGAAGAGGCTCGACAGATCGTCCGTCGATCCAAGGCCTTTACAGTCATAAAGGGACAGTTGTATAGAGAAAGCGCGACTGGAGTCGGTCAGAAGTGTATAACACCAGAAGAAGGTCAGATAATCCTTGATGATATCCACTCGGGGACCTGTGGTCATCATGCGTCCTCTCGGACCATTGTGGCTAAAGCATACCGAGCGGGATTTTACTGGCCAAGAGCGAATGAAATGGCAAAAGAGATAGTCGACAAGTGTGAAGGGTGCCAGTTCTACTCCAACATGTCGCACAAGCCTGCATCAGCCCTGAAGACCATTCCACTCGTCTGGCCCTTCGCTGTTTGGGGACTGGACATGGTTGGCCCATTGAGAACAGGCAGGAGCGGTTTCACACATGTGCTTGTGGCAGTCGACAAGTTTACCAAATGGATTGAAGCTAAGCCTATCAAGAATCTTGATGCTTGCACTGCTATCAGTTTCGTCAGAGAGTTAACATTCAGATATGGAGTCCCGCATAGCATCATCACCGACAATGGGTCAAACTTTGATTCAGACAAGTTCAGAGCTTTTTGCGCCTCTCAAGGCACACGAGTCGACTACGCATCGGTCGCCCACCCCCAGTCGAATGGACAAGCAGAAAGGGCAAATGGTCTGATTCTCAAAGGACTAAAGCCTCGGCTGATGCGTGATCTCAAGCACGCAGCAGGCGCTTGGGTCGACGAGCTTCCGTCAGTTCTGTGGGGATTGAGGACTACCCCGAATCGGTCGACTGGAAGAACTCCGTTCTTTCTGGTTTACGGAGCGGAAGCAGTCCTGCCGAGTGATCTACTTCACAATGCACCCCGAGTCGAGCTTTATACCGAAGATGAAGCAGAACAAGCCCGGCAAGACGCAGTCGACCTCCTGGAAGAAGAAAGAGAAATGGCTATGATCCGATCGACCATTTATCAGCAAGACTTGCGTCGATTCCATGCCAGAAATGTGAAGAGTCGAGCCTTCCAAGAAGGAGATTTGGTCCTCCGAGTGGATCAACAGAAACCACACAAGCTCGCTCCTACTTGGGAAGGTCCCTTCATCGTCACCAGAGTCCTCCACAATGGAGCGTATCACCTTTACAATGTCGATCGCCAGATCGATGAGCCACGAGCTTGGAATGCAGAACTGCTCCGCCCCTTTCACACTTGAATTCTCACTCGGATGAGATGTAATAAGAAAAACTTCTGTAGTCTATTTATCAAAGACAAGAGTGTTACAAATTTTCCTATAATTGTTGTTGCTTTTGTTTGCGTGTGAAATCCCCCAGTGGGTGGCTTAGCTGCGAATCCGTTTCGCCTAAGTTTGTAAAAAAAATCCTACCGAGTGGTGAGCCAGACTCCCACTCGGAGGCTTAGCTGCAGCTCAGTGCTCGCCTAAGTGTTTAAAATCCTACCGAGTGGTGAGCCAGACTCCCACTCGGAGGCTTAGCTGCAGCCCAGTGCTCGCCTAAGTGTTTAAAAATCCTACCGAGTGGTGAGCCAGACTCCCACTCGGAGGCTTAGCTGCAGCCCAGTGCTCGCCTAAGTGTTTAAAAATCCTACCGAGTGCTGAGCCAGACTCCCACTTGGAGGCTTAGCTGCAGCCCAGTGCTCGCCTAAGTGTTTAAAAATCCTACCGAGTGGTGAGCCAGACTCCCACTCGGAGGCTTAGCTGCAGCTCAGTGCTCGCCTAAGTGTTTAAAAATCTTATCGAGTGGTGAGCCAGACTCCCACTCGGAGGCTTAGCTGCAGCCCAGTGCTCGCCTAAGTGTTTAAAAATCCTACCGAGTGGTGAGCCAGACTCCCACTCGGAGGCTTAGTTGCAGCTCAGTGCTCGCCTAAGTGTTTAAAAATCCTACCGAGTGGTGAGCCAGACTCCTACTCGGAGGGCTTAGCTGCAACCCAGGGCTCGCCTAAGTGTTTAAAAATCCTACGAGTGGTGAGCCAGACTCCCACTCGGAGGCTTAGCTGCAGCCAGTACTCGCCTAAGTTTGAAAAAATCCTACCGAGTGGAGAGCAGACCTCCCACTCGGGGGCTTAGCTGCAGTCCAGTACTCGCCTAAGTTTGAAAAAATCCTACCGAGTGGAGAGCAGACCTCCCACTCGGGGGCTTAGCTGCAGTCAAGTACTCGCCTAAGTTGAAAAAATCCTACCGAGTGGAGAGCAGACCTCCCACTCGGGGGCTTAGCTGCAGTCCAGTACTCGCCTAAGTTTGAAAAAATCCTACCGAGTGGAGAGCAGACCTCCCACTCGGGGGCTTAGCTGCAGTCCAGTACTCGCCTAAGTTTGAAAAAATCCTACCGAGTGGAGAGCAGACCTCCCACTCGGGGGCTTAGCTGCAGTCCAGTACTCGCCTAAGTTTTTAAAATCCTACCGAGTGGAGAGCAGACCTTCCACTCGGAGGCTTAGCTGCAGCCCAGTGCTCGCCTAAGTACGGAACACATCCCAATCCGCAAGGACGACGAGGTGCAAATCGACTGCTACCTTCTCCTTCGGAGCTGCACCACAAATACAAAGTTATTTCGAGTGAAGAACAAGTTCCACTCGACAGATAATTCATGAAGATATTCAACGATAAATCAAGTTCAGATAAGATCCAAAGGTCCTAGACCGCAGATCAAAGTACTCGAGCCTCCAGCTCGACAGAGTTTAACGGTTACAAAATCCACTCGGCATTCCGAGGCAAATTTAAAGTGAAGCATAAAAGTTTTTATTCCTCAGGCGGAGGACTGGAAGGGGCGACGAACTCGTCCAAGTCGATCCCGTCTGCAATGCGAGTGGCAGCAGCAATGAAAGTCTCCATGAAGTCTTGAAAGTTGTGCTTCCTGGTATTGGCAACTTGGATGGCGGCCAACTTTTCTTCTCGCGCCTCCTTGCAGTGGACGCGGACCAGAGACAGAGCGACGTCAGCGCCACATCTAGCAGAAGATTTCTTCCATTCCGCCACTCGACCTGGGACTTCATTCAGTCGAGTCATCAGGGACTCGAGGTCATTCTGAAGCGTCGTCCTAGGCCAGAGCGACGTGTCGATCCGGACATCGCAACCTTCAACCGAGCAAGATAGTCAACAACGCCGGCAACACGAGATTCCAGTCGGAGCACGTTCATAGCAGCCTCGTCCTTCACTGGAGAATTGATGGGGTCCAAGTCTGTCTCCACTCGACTGGTCTCCTCTTCGAAGTTCTGGCAGAATTCTGTAAACACAATTCAAGGATAAGTCAGTGGCTCTACGCAGATTTGGTAACTGCAAGTCAGTCGGGCCGGAGTAATTACCCTCGAGCATGACGAACAGCTTCTTGGCGAGTCCACCGAGATAAGCCTCCAGATCGTTCCTCTTCCCCGCCAGTTCACTTGCCTTGTCATTCAGAGCTATATTGCCATTCTTCAGACGGCTGACCTCTCGATTAGCCGCGTCGAGAGCAGTTTTCAGCCTGGAGTTTTCCTTTTCAAGAGTACCGACTGAAGCCAGTTTTTCTTCAGCAAGCTTCGTTTTGTTCAGGGCCTCCTTCTGCGCTTCGGCAAGGTCTTGATCCTTCTTCTTCAGAGCCTCCTCCATTTTGTCTGCGAAACAGCAAGTGAGATCAACATCGAGGACGGCCAGAAAGAAAGGACAGTCGACAAAAGCTCACCAGCCATACCTTTTGCTTCGTCCCTCGCCTTCTGCAAGTTCTCCTGAGCAAGCTTCAAGTCAAGGTTCAGCTGGATCTGTTTGTTCTCCAACTCAGTGTAGCGAGCCACAAGTTCGCAGGATTTCTGCAAAAAATCAGTCGACAGACATCCAAGATAAGTTGCTTCCGAGTAACCAAGAGACAATGATGGCGTTTCTAAGACTACAGCCGAATCAAAAACATTCGACAGTAGTCTCGGGGACTACACCCAGTGGGTGCACTCAGCGTGCCCCCACTGGTTCGACCAAAAAAATCGACTGCCCGCAGTCGACCGTGTACAGTTCCATTCGACGTGGCCTGACCAGACCGAGTGAAGAAGTTCAACTAAAGCAACACAATATAAAGACTATAGTCGACTGCCAGCAGTCCACCGTAGTCTCGGGGACTACACCCAGTGGGTGCACTTAGCGTGCCCCCACTCGTCAAAAAGATTAATAGACACACCCAGTGGGTGTACAGATATAAAGATCTTCGGAAAAGAGATTCTTCAGATAGCATATCCTAACAGAACAAGCGGCGAATCGACTGACCTGGACGTTGCTCTGAAGAGCTGAGCTCGCGTCATAAGCTGCTTGGCTGGCTTCCCGAACCACCTTCACTTGCTCCATCATGATCCCCGCCTGGCGTATAGCCTCTTTAGCGGCACCCACTTGGTCCTCAGGGACGTGGTGTGTGGCAAAAAGCGAAGGCGGATTTGCAGTCGACGTCGAAGGCCGGACACTCGTCAGAGGTTCAGCGAAGGTCACAGAAACCCGAGTGGTATCACCACCCTCCCGGACTGCGGCCTCAGGCGCCGGAGTAGTTTGTGGGGTCTTGCCAGCCGGCGCCCTCCTGTTCCTTCGCGCCCTCAGCGGCACTTCGTCGTCATCATCAGGGAGGTCAATGACATGAGGAGGAGCTACAAGAAAAATCCAATCGACCGGAATTATAAGAAATCGTCAGTCGACTAAAAGCAGAGCATCAGTAATCGTACCGGGGTTGGAGGTAACAGCGTCTTCCATCTCTTGATCATCGTCCTTGGCGGAGATCTCCGAGGTGGCAGCACTGCAAATTTCGAAAGTCAGTCAGCTTATTCAATGAGTCGACCAAGAGTCCGTCACGTTCGACAAAGGAAAACAAATTCTACTATTACCCAGAAATGGTGGGGACAGTCATCTTCATCTTGGGCAGAGCCTTGGGCGGCTTGGACGGCGTCGCGCGTGGGTGCTTGGGAGCTTTTTCTGTCGGCGCTGGAGATGAGGTCCGAGGGCGCTTCGACGACTGCCCAACAGGGACAGTCGCCTTACCACGTTCCCGCGCAGGGTCGTGTGTAAGCTTGGATCGCCGTTCCGAGCGGGGAGGTTCGACTTCTTCCTCCTCCTCTTCACTGGAGTCGTCGTCATCCCCCTCTCCTTCGCCGTCAGATTCCCACTCTTCTCCCTCGTCTCCACTTTCGCCTCCACTCGCCTCTCCTTCCTCGGCCTGCTCCTGTGCTCCATTGGGTGTCGAGTACATCTCAGTAGTGGCCTAGAGGACAACAAACGAGACAAAAGTCAATCGACTGATCCAAAAAGAACAAATAAAGAAAGCAAGATCACAGTCGGAAACGCAAGGTCAGACCTTGTCCACTTCGTATGTTTGGTCGAGTGGAGGAATCCTCCTGGCTCCTCGGGGGTTGTCCTTGTTCCCTGTGATACTCGACAGCCACCCTTCCAACATCTTGTCAGTGACCTCCTCTGGGTGAATCCGAGTGGTGTCTTCGAGACCCGAGTACAGCCACATCGGGTGGTCACGAGCCTGAAGCGGTTGGATGCGCCTCCGAAGGAAGACTTCCAACAAGTCCATGCCAGTCACACCCTCGCGGACAAGCTGAACCACTCGACCGACCAGCACCTTGACTTGCGCCTTTTCCTCCGGCGTCACTTTCAGAGAGGCAGGTTTTTGTGCTCGATTCAGAGAAAAAGGGGGAAGCCCAGTCGACTGTCCTGGGGTCACCTGGTCTTTACAGTAAAACCAAGTCGACTGCCACCCACGGACTGACTCGGGAAAAGTGATAGACGGAAAGGAACTTTTTCCCCTCATCTGGATCGCCAGACCCCCGCACAGCTGGATCACCTGCGTCCGTTCGTCACTCGACTTGGCCTTCTTGACCGACTGAGAGCGGCAAGTGAAGATGTGCTTGAAGAGTCCCCAATGGGGGCGGCAACCCAAGAAGTTTTCACACAAGGAAACGAAAGCAGCAAGATACACAATAGAATTGGGAGTAAAGTGATGGAGCTGCGCTCCGAAGAAGTTCAAGAAGCTCCGGAAAAAAGGATGAGGAGGCAGAGAGAATCCACGATCGATATGGGTGGCGAGGAGGACGCACTCACCATCAAGAGGCTGGGGTTCGACTTCTTTCCCCGGGAGGCGCGCAGATTCGTGGGGAATGAATCCCCCCTCGACCAGATCATCGAGATCATCCTGCCGAATCACCGACGGCATCCAGTCGCCCTGGATCCAATCCTTGGGCAGAGCAGTCCTCGAGGAAGATCCGCCCCGAGCGGACTTCTTCCCCTTCCCCTGCACCGCCGCCTTCTTCGCGCGCTCCAGAGCCGACGTCTTCTCCTTCACCATCGTCGCCGGCGAAGCTCGAACAGACCTACGGCACCAAGGTGGGAGCGGAGGTGGCGGAGGATCTTGTGAAGGAAGGGGGAAAAGTGAAGGCGCACTGTTCGGGGGTCCCGAGCCGGCAGCTTATAAGAGGTCGCTTCCGAGTGGCTGACTGGTAGGCCCAGGCAATCCCGTCAAATCCCGCAACGGGCGCGCGCGCGGTACGTGGCGAAAAAGGTGGCGCGGGGATCGAGGAGCTTCCGTCCTATCCCATCCGATTACTGCGGCCGCCCCCGTCCCGCGCGCTTCCCGAAATTCAAATCCCGCAAAATCCGCGGGCCGCAGAACAACTCGTCAAACAGAAGATCCCTTTCACACCGTCACTCGGAACTTCACAAGTAAAGAAATTCACTCGACAAGAGGCCAAGAATGGATCAAGGCGACTGAAAGAAGTTGACGACGTCATCCGTGACAATTGATCCAAAACAAGACGTTCATATAACATGAAGAACCAGTCGGAAAGATCCCCAACTCCTTCCCCACTCGAACCTCGATCCATTCGGGGGCTAATGATGAAGCTATGTACCTAGGATAGGGGCATGGACCTGTCCTAAGTACCCTACCCAAGGACATCCCTAGAAGAAGTCACCTTTCAATCGACTTGGAGGTATCCCACTCGACAGATTCAAGACACTCGACCACGAAGCAATCACTCGACCAAGATCCAACCACTCGACTGCCAGGAGATCTAAAGTCACCCTGCACGCAAACGGTCGGTCATTAAGTAGCTTTTATGGTCATCATAGCACTTTATTAGGGGCGTTACCAGTAACCCCCAGTCTTAATGTACTTTAAACCTTGCATTACTGAGGGCTGGAGGGGCCTGGCGAACTCTATATAAGCCACCCCCTCCTCAGTATCAAGGGTTGGCACCCCTGTTATTCATACACACATAATTCAGTCGACCGCCTCCGGGCACCGAGACGTAGGGCTGTTACTTCTCCGAGAAGGGCCTGAACTCGTAATCCTCGTGTGCTTACAACTCCTCCATAGCTAAGATCTAGCCTCTCCATACCCCCCTACATCACTGTCAGAGTTAGAACCACGACACTATCTATTTACTTTTCATGTTGAGTCATCATCTTCTTATTAAAAGCACCAGTTGGAGAGCACCGTTTCATTTTGCATTAATTATTGTTAGTTTACATGAGTTGACTTGACTGGATCTCTTTTACCATGAATTACAATGTCCAGTCAGTCGTTGATCTTTAAAGGTGCTCTGCATTTATGTTTTGTGGTCTCCGAAAGGCTAGTGAGCGATTACCATCTTGTTATATCATATTATGAATTGTTTTGAGAAAGTGTTGTCATGCGAGATTTATTATTATTGCTTCGCTAGTGATTATGCCATTCATTGAGTAAACTTGAGACCTAAGCGTTATTGTGAATGTGGTTAGTCATAATCTTTGCTGAAAACTTGAATGCTGGCTTTACATATTTACAACAACAAGAGCAAACAGAGTTTGTAAAAGTTTTTCTTTATCACTTTTAGTTTATCAACTGAATTGCTTGAGGACAAGCAAGGGTTTAAGCTTGGGGGAGTTGATACGTCTCCGTCGTATCTACTTTTCCAAACACTTTTGCCCTTGTTTTGGACTCTAACTTGCCTGATTTGAATGGAACTAACTCGGACTGACGCTGTTTTTAGCAGAATTACCATGGTGTTATTTATGTGTAGAAACAAAAGTTCTCGGAATGACCTGAAACTTCACAGAACAACTTTTCGGAAATAATAAAAAATCCTTGCAGAAGATGAAGGCCAGTGGGGCCACCACCTGTCCATGAGGGTGGGGGTGCGTCTGCCCCCCTAGGGCGCACCCCCCTACCTCGTGGGCCCCCTGGAGCTCCTCCAACCTCAACTCCAACTCTATATATTTGGTTTCGGGGAGAAAAAATCAGAGAGAAGGATTCATCACGTTTTACGATATGGATCCGCCGACAAGCCCTAAAACCTCTCGGGAGGGCTGATCTGGAGTCCGTTCGGGGCTCCGGAGAGGGGAATCCGTCGCCATCGTCATCATCAACCATCATCACCAATTTCATGATGCTCACCGCCGTGCGTGAGTAATTCCATCGTAGGCTTGCTGGACGGTGATGGGTTGGATGGGATCTATCATGTAATCGAGTTTGTTTTGTTAGGTTTTGATCCCTAGTATCCACTATGTTCTGAGATTGATGTTGCTATGACTTTGCTATGCTTAATGCTTGTCACTAGGGCCCGAGTGCCATGATTTCAGATCTGAACCTATTATGTTTTCATCAATATATGAGAGTTCTTGATCCTATCTTGCAAGTCTATAGTCACCTATTATGTGTTATGATTTGTTAACCCCGAAGTGACAATAATCGGGATACTTACCGGTGATGATCGTAGTTTGAGGAGTTCATGTATTCACTATGTGTTAATGCTTTGTTCCGGTACTCTATTAAAAGGAGGCCTTAATATCCCTTAGTTTTCGTAACAACCCCGCTGCCACTGGAGGGTAGGACAAAAGATGTCATGCAAGTTCTTTTCCACAAGCACGTATGACTATATTCGGAATACATGCCTACATTACATTGATGAACTGGAGCTAGTTCTGTGTCACCCTAGGTTATGATTGTTACATGATGAACCGCATCCGACATAATTCTCCATCACCGATCCATTGCCTACGAGCTTTCCATATATTGTTCTTAGCTTATTTACTTTTACGTTGCTATTGCTGTCATCACTACAAAATACCAAAAACATTACTTTTACTACTGTTACCTTTTGCTACTGTTACCACTACTATCATATTACTTTGCTACTAAATACTTTGCTATAGATATTAAGTTTCCAGGTGTGGTTGAATTGACAACTCAGCTGCTAATACTTGAGAATATTCTTTGGCTCCCCTTGTGTCGAATCAATAAATTCGGGTTGAATACTCTACCCTCGAAAACTGTTGTGACCCCCTATACTTGTGGGTTATCAGCTATCCACGAGGAGCTTTGCACATCTCAGGAGTTGTTCAACCAGGCGACCAAGTGCGCAAGAGCTGAGGAGGGGCACCTCTCTCTCCTTGAGCTGCCAGCTGCAGGAGTGGAGGAGAAGAAGGCCAAGGCCAAGGACGTGAAGCGCAAAGAGGTAGTGGTGCTCGCAGCAGAGCCCGACGCCAAGTGAGGCAGAGATCAGCCCAAGTCATCCAATAACAGCCGCCCGTTCTGCGCCTTCCACAACCTGAACACCCACAACACCGGTGACTGTCAAGAGCTCAGAGCCATTCGGGAAGGACGCTTCGGTCGACGCCCCGAGCGCAACGACCGGGGCTATGGCTGTGGAGGAGGACGCGGAAGCGGATGCTGGGACGACCGTGGCCCGTGACAGGAGTGGCGCGACCGGCCTCGTGAGGACCGCTGGCAGGACCAACCTCGCGAGGGTGCCTGGAGGGACCCGCCTCATGAGGATCGCCCCCAGGGCAACGTCGGTCTTCCCCTGTTGCCGCCTCCAAGAAGGAACGACGACCACCACCAGGATGAAGGGGCTGGGGGCTTCCAGGAGCCGTGTGCGATCGCTTGCATCTTAGGCAGTGCTCAGGCCCCAGCCTCTCAGTGCATGTTCAAAAAGTTTGCTCGCTAGGTGAACGCGACGCTCCCCAAGCTCAAGGCCACGCGCCCGCTCAGGTGGTCCCAATGCGCCATCACCTTCAACTCGGCAGACCAGCTCAAGTGCGCAGCCATCGTTGGCACCCTGCCTATGCTATGCTCCCCAGTCATCAGCAATGTGCAAGTCACCAAGACTCTCATCAACGGCGGCGCAGGGCTCAACGTCCTGTCCGTCGACACGTTCAACAACCTCCAAGTTCCCTATGAGCAGCTCCAGCCAACCAAGCCTTTCTCAGGAGTGACTGTCGGCTCCACCACACCAATAGGGCAGGTCCGCCTGCCTATCACCTTCGGGGAGTGCAAGAACTACCGCACCAAGCTCATTGACTTCGACGTCGCGCACATCCGCCTGCCGTACAATGCCATCCTCGGGTATCTAGCCCTGGCCAAGTTCATGGCAGTCCTCACCATGGCTACAATGTCCTCAAGATGCCAGGAAGCGGGGGAATCATCACGGTCCCATGTGAAGAAAGGGATGCAGTGTGCTCCCTTGAGCGTGCCTTCCAAGCTGCAGCAATCGACAACCCTGACAGCAGAAGTGAAGGCCCTCCGGAGACCATCCCCAAGAAGAAGCTATTACGCTGCGCAGGACCCCAAGAAGATGGCGTCGTGTCAGGAGCCTTGTCAGGATTAGCGCCCTCTCCAGGGGCGCCTCCCTCCACCGCATAGGAAAGCGCGCCTGGCACCCTCCTCCGGCAGGGCTCGGGGGCTCTCTCCTGGAGAGCCTCCGACCTTGCCAACCTCACGAGGGAGGCGCTTGGGCACCACTTGGAGGCGTGCCTCACGGCACATTTTCCTCAGGAGAGCATAGGGCAAGGAGTGCCCACCGCTCAGGAGTTCATCACCAAGACCACCGAAGAACTGCAAGAAGCAAGGGCCATGCGCGGCCACAGCCGCTCACAAGGCGGAGCCCGCCATCCAGGCGAGGATGCCGGGCAGCGCGCCTGCATCGACATCCCATGGCTCAACAGGGCCGCATCTCAGGAATGCTTCTGGCCATCGCATGCGGGCCGCTGTGAGGGACCACCACACAGCTACGTTCGCATGCCCTTCGGCTTGCCGAGCGTGGCGTCGGTCTATCAGCACAATGTGAGGCAAGTCATGACGGCTCAGGAGGCTGGATTCCGCGCCGTTCCGGAGGAGATGAGGATGGTCTTCAGGTAACCTCCGAGCCCCCAGAGCCTCCCGAGGCTCAGGGTCCCGGTGGCTCATGAGGAGCCATTCCTTCAACACCTGGCTTCAGCTACACCAACTCTACTTCGTCTACAGAACCAGGTGACATCTTCCAAGTTCATTTAAGCTGGGAGCGCCCCTCGAGCTGCATTATTCCCAGGCCACATGGGTCCGTCCTAGTGGCATGTATCCCTTTTGCTATGCCTTTAGCCTACCTTGTTAGGGGTGCCCCTCGGGCTGCATCATCCCACGCTGCTCGGGCCAAACACAGTGGCATGTATCTTCCTGCATTTATCCAAGTTGATATGCTCTTCATGCTTAACCTGCCAACTGCTATCACTTGCTCGGTCACCGCCCGCCATGGGTCCATTCACCCTATGAAATTCACTTGCACATTAAAAGGGGGGCTCCTGAGCATCGCGACTCAGGAGCTCTTACTGGCTCTCCAGCCCTCACCCCCTGGCCTTGACCACGGCATTGCGACCTGGAATACCAGCGGCGGCTGAGCTTGCTCAAGGGCCGGGACCTGAGGACATAGAGTGCTTGCATCTAACCGCCTTGCAGGAACATATAGTCACCAAGACTCAAGACCAAGCGCAACCCGCCTTGAGGTAGGGCCTCGTGAGTCCCGCGCTGGCTCACGAGTGCCCAGATACACCTCGCAGCCCTGCCGTGCAAGCCACGTGTCAGGGCGGGGCTGTACACGCCTCAGGGGCTCCTCCCGGAGGGGGGGGGGCATCCCACGCCCAAGTGGAAGCTCCATGCTCCGTGTTGGCTGTCAACACTGTCGAGGAGCGGCTATGCTCGTGCACAAGCGGAGGCACTATGCTCCGCGCTGGTGATAAACAACTGAGGGCGACCCCGCAGTTGCACCAACCTCAGGGAGCCCAGAGCTCAGCGCCTAGCCTCACGACGATGCCTCCCCTCGGGAGAGTCGCGCGAGGGTGCTGGGCACAGGGGCTGCGCTCGGGTCATGCCCAAGCGCACACCACCCAACCAGGTCCCCCGGACCTGGGCGTCGCGCGCCCCTCCCGGTGCCTCGGCGAGGGCAGGTATGGAAATTGTTTGAATGTTAAGGGGGACTCCTGAGTATCGCGACTCAGGAGCCTAACTGGTCTCATAGCCCCTCACTCCTTGGTCTGTCCTGGTCTTCAGTCGGCCCAATGGCGGTTGAGGTATGCGCGGGGCCAGGCTCTGCTGACGTAGAACATTAATCTATCCTCACGAACTCTCCCATATGATGTTCGCATGTCAAGGGGGGCTCCTGAGCATCGCAACTCAGGAGCCTAACTGGTCACGTAGCCCCTCACTCCTTGGACCATCCTGGTCTCCGGTCGTCCCAATGGTGGTTGAGGTATGCGTGGGGCCGGGCTCTGTCGATGCAGAACAAAACAAATAGGAAGGAAAATGCAAAATCTCGAAGCAAATATTACAAGCATATTGTTCTCACAATACCAAATGAAAAGTCTAAACGCCTCCATGAGGCCTGATGTATGTTGCAGGAATAAAACAAGAAGAATAGCCACAGGTCACCCCTGGATGTCGCCGTCGCCTGCGGAAGGTGCTCCCCCATGGGCGACGATGTTCTCACCTTCACCACCAGCCGCAGGATCCGTGCCATCGCCAGACAGAGGATCGGAGACGAAGCCGTGGAACTTCCCCAGCAAAGCCTCCACTTGACCTTGAATAGCTGTGGTGGTGGCTTCGCAGAGGTCTTCAGCCACAGGCTCCAGCAGCTCGTCAAGGCGGGCGTTGGGGTCGGGAAGGTGCAGATGGCTGAGGACGCGAGTCAGTGCGGCTGAAGACAGAACGTGAGCTTCTGCCTCCGCCATGGGACCGAGGCCCTCAATGACCTCCTCAAGCGCCTTCACCAAGAGAGGAAGCAGCTGGGCGAGGCCGCCCTCATCAGTGTCCAGCGTCCTCTCCGGGTCGTGCTCATAGAGCGTCCTCAGTGCTTTGCGAGATCTCTTCTCGAGATCAGCGAAGGCCACACGGTCTTCGACCAGGACTCGCGCCTGGGCGGCAAGATCGGACTCCTTCGCCCCCATCTTATGCTCCAGCTCTTCCAACCGGGTGCGCTCGGCAGCCTGCTTCTTCCTCAGCTCTGCCAGCTCAGCATCACGGTTCTTGACGGCCTCCTCCCGGGCCTTCATCTTCTTCTCCTCTGATTGGCGGCGGCGTACCTCTTCAGCATGCTTGTCGCGCAGGCTCTGCAACTCGCCCTCCAGCGCTTGGCAGCGGTCACGGGCGGCCTTGGCGTCTTTCGGCGCCACCTCACGATCGGCTACAGCGCCGACGACCCCTTTCTTCTCCCTCTCGGAAGCCGCAACAGCCTGGCCTAGCGTTGCATGCACCGCCAGGTCAGAGTGAAGCCAGCCGGAGGCCAACTCCAGACACCCGGCCACCAGGCGCGGGTCAGCGCTCAGGAGATCCGCCTATAGTTGGGTCATCTCTGAAAAGGCGCGCTCCAAGATGGCAGCAGGAGCATAGGAACCAAGGAGTGGAGGTGCAACAGTAGGAGGAAGTGGTGCCGTCACCAGGGCTTGGGAGACCGCGGGCCCCGGAGCAGTTGGGACCTCGTCAGCCGTGACAAGCACCGGCACCTCCGAAGCCAGCGAGGCCATGGGGGCTGGCTTCACGCAGCGATGCTCCTCTTGGCCCCCCAAGGACGACCGGGCTGGGGAGACACGGGCAATGTTGCCTCCTTGCTCTGCGGAGGGGCGCACAACCACTGCACCCTCCTTCCTCATCTTTGCCGAAGATGCTGGCCTGATCAACCAAAGGCGAACGTCAGGAAGTAACAAGTACCAGCAGGGATAGAGTGAAGTTCGAGACACCTACCAGTCCACCGCCAAGTACTTCACCTTTTGTTTGTGAAGCTTGAGGCCTGACAGCATCGGGGCCTGAGGGGCAGGCGTTTGGGCCACGGCGGCGCCATGCGGTGCGGAGGCAGAACTGGATCCAGCCCCAGGAGGTGTTGGGGTAGAGGCGGCACCACGGTCAACCAGCGACGACCTACCCTTCGTCGAGACGAGGGGTTGCTCCTTCCATCCTTGGTAGGCGTCGGCCTCTGCATCATCAGGGGCCGCATAGCCAGGCGGATTTGAAGGCAACATGGGGAAGTGGAGGCGCCCACGTCCAATGAACCGCCACACGTCAACCAAGGCCGCAGGCTTTGGGGGCCCGTGGTCCTCTGAACTTGACCCTTGGCTTCACCGAGAAGCCAAGCCCGCGCGCACCTTGGGCCCGGGGGCTACTGTCGGCGTTCTAGGAACGGGGGTCCCCAGACTTGCCTGCCTGCGGCCCAGGGCGTGGCTAAGCCAGCAGGCCGTACAGCCCACCTTCACCAACAAGGCACCCAAGACCCTCGCGAGGGGCCAAGCCTCGCAAGGCGGACAACGTCAAGACCTCCTCAGGAGTGGCCTGGTCAGGCAGGCTCGCGAGGAGCGGAGATATCAAGGAAAGGTGAACCTCACGAGGCTCTCGTGACGTAAGCCATGATGATCGACACCAGGCGGGCGCCAGCGCGCGCAGCGTCCTTGTTTCCTCTTTGGTGCAAAGGAGGCAAGCGCAGCCGCGGAGTACCGAGGCCTCAGGCAAAGGTTGCCATTTCGGTGCAACAAGACCAAGACCAGGAGGACTGCAAGATGGAGGTCATTGTGGAGCCCAAGACGGTGTCACCACCAGAAGCTTTGTGCAGGCGCAGACTACCTTTTGTCGGGATAGCTTGTACTAGCTGTCCCCCTTCAAATTTGCCCGCCATTGTTGGCTCCCTTCCCGCTTGATATTTGGGAAGTGGACCAGGCCCTCTATAAATAGGACTAGCCACCACCATGGGGGAGAGGGCGAATCCCCGCACTACAAGTTCATACGCGCAAGAACACCTCAACCTCAGGAGGCAGTTCTTCCCTTGTACTGTTCATCATCAGCCCAAGAGGCAATCCACCACCACCACACTGGAGTAGGGTATTACACCACAACAGTGGCCCAAACCAGTATAAACCCTATGTCTTTCTGTGTTGCGAGTTCGTCGAGTTCGTCCGCAAGATCCTAGCGAGCTAGAGCGTAGATTGGTAGAAGGGAAAGACTTCGCGCGCACCCTAGTGTTCGAACCTTAAGGGTAGCCGGAACCCCACATCCGACAGAGTCTTGGTGCTGATCACGTATTGCTCATGGAAGAGGCTTAGTCAACAGGTCTGCCACATTCAGATCCGTATGTATTTTGCAAATATGTATGTCTCCCTCCTTGACTTGATCACGAATGGAGTTGAAGCGCCTCTTGATGTGTTTGGTTCTTTTGTGAAATCTGGATTCCTTCGCCAAGGCAATTGCTCCAGTTTTGTCACAAAAGATTTTCATTGGACCCGATGCACTAGGTATTACACCTAGATTGGATATGAACTCCATCATCCAGACTCCTTCATTTGCTGCTTCTGAAGCAGCTATGTACTCCGCTTCACACGTAGATCCCGCCACGACGCTTTACTTGGAACTGAACCAACTGACAACTCCACCATTCAATATAAATACGTATCCGGTTTGTGACTTAGAGTCATCCGGATCAGTGTCAAAGCTAGCATCGACGTAACCATTCATGATGAGCTCTTTGTCACCTCCATAAACAAGAAACATATCCTTAGTCCTTTTCAGGTACTTCAGGATGTTCTTGACCGTTGTCCAGAGATCCACTCATGGATTACTTTGGTACCTCCCTGCTAGACTTATAGCAAGGCACTCATCAGGTCTGGTACACAGCATAGCATACATGATAGATCCTATGGCTGAGGCATAGGGAATGACTTTCATTTTCTCTCTATCTTCAGCAGTGGTCGGGCATTGAGTCTGACTCAACTTCACACCTTGTAACACAGGCAAGAACCCTTTCTTTGACTGATCCATTTTGAACTTATTCAAAACTTTATCAAGGTTTGTGCTTTGTGAAAGTCCAATTAAGCGTCTTGATCTATCTCTATAGATCTTCATGACGAATATATAAGCAGCTTCACCAAGGTGTTTCATTGAAAAAATCTTATTCAAGTAACCTTTTATGCTATCCAGAAATACTATATCATTTCCATGTTGGGGAACATAGCATGCAATTTCAAAAAAAATCCTACGATCATGCAAGATCTACTAGGAGATGCATAGCAACGAGAGGGGGAGAGTGTGTCCACGTACCCTCGTAGACCGAAAGCAGAAGCGTTTGGTTAACGCGGTTGATGTAGTCGAACGTCTTTGCGATCCAACTGATCAAGTACCGAACGTATGGCACCTCCAAGTTCAGCACACGTTCAGCTTGATGACGTCCCTCGAACTCTTGATCCATCCAAGTGTCGAGGGAGAGTTTCATCAGCACGATGGCGTGGTGACAGTGGTGGTGATGTGATCTGCGCAGGGCTTCGCCTAAGCACTACGACAATATGATCGGAGGAGTAAATTGTGGAGGGGGGCATCGCACACAGCTAAGAAACAACCGTTGTCCTTTGGGGTGCCCCCATGCCCCCGTATATAAAGGATGAGAGGGAGGAGGCCGGCCAGGGGGCGCGCCATAGGGGGGAAACCGACTAGGACTCCCAATCCTAGTAGCCCCCCTTCCTTTCTTTCAGTGGGGGAAAAGGGAAGGAGAGGGAGAGGGAGAAGGAAAGGGGTCGCGCCCCCTCCCCCTTGTCCAATTCGGACTCCCTTGGGGGGCGCCACCCCTTGCGGGCTCCCCTCTCTCTCCACTAAGGCCCATGTAGGCCCATTACTTCCATGGGGGGGTACCGGTAACCTCCCGGTACTTTGAAAAATACCCGAACCATTCCGGTGTTCGAATACCATCGCCCAATATATCAATATTTACCTCTCGACTATTCTGAGACTCCTGTCATGTCCATGATCTCATCCGGGACTCCGAAAAAACCTCAATCACCAAAACACATAACTCATAATACAAATCGTTTTTGAACGTTAAGCGTGCGGACCCTATGGGTTCGAGAACTATGTAGACATGACCGAGACACATTCCTAGTCAATAACCAACAGCGGAACCTGGATGCTCATATTGGTTCCTACATATCCTACGAAGATCTTTATTAGTCAAACTGCAATGACAACATACATCATTCCCTTTGTCATCGGTATGTTACTTGCCCGAGATTCGTTCGTCGGTATCCTCATACCTAGTTCAATCTCATTATCGGCAAGTCTGTTTACTTGTTCTATAATACATCATCCCGCAACTAACTCATTAGTCACATTGCTTGCAAGGCTTATTGTGGTGTGCATTACCGAGAGGGCCCAGAGATACCTCTCCAATACTCGAAGTGACAAATCCTAATCTCGATCTATGACAACCCAAGAAACACCTTGGGAGACACCTGTAGTGCATCTTTATAATCACCCTATTACGTTGTGACGTTTGATAGCACACAAGGTGTTCCTTCTGTATTCAGGAGTTTCATAATCTCAAAGTCAAAGGAATATGTATAAGTCATGAAGAAAGCAATAGCAATAAAACTTAGCGATCATTATGCTAAGCTAATGGATGGGTCTTGTCCATCACATCATTCTCCTAATGATGTGATCCCATTCATCAAATGACAACACATGTCTATGGTCAGGAAACTTAACCATCTTTGATTAATGAGCTACTCAAGTAGTGGCATACTAGGGACACTCTGTTTTGTCATGTATTCACAGTATCAAGTTTCCGGTTAATGCAATTCTAGCATGAACAATAAACATTTATCATGATATAAGGAAATATAAATAACAACTTTATTATTGCATCTAGGGCATATTTCCTTCAGTCTCCCACTTGCACTAGAGTCAATAATCTAGATTACATTGTAATGATTCTAACACCCATGGAGTCTTGGTGTTGATCATGTTTTGCTCGTGGAAGAGGCTTAGTCAACGGGTCTGCAACATTCAGATACGTGTGTATTTTGCAAATCCCTATATATCCCTCCTTGACTTGATCGCGGATGGAGTTGAAGCATCTCTTGATGTGTTTGGTTCTCTTGTGAAATCTGGATTCCTTCGCTAAGGCAATTGCTCCAGTATTGTCACAAAAGATTTTCATTGGACCTGATGCACTAGGTATTACACCTAGATCGGATATGAACTCCTTCATCCAGTCTCCTTCATTTGTTGCTTCCGAAGCAGCTATGTACTCCGCTTCACACATAGATCCCGCCATGATGCTTTGCTTGGAACTGCACCAACTGACAGCTCCACCATTCAATATAAATATGTATCCGGTTTGCGACTTAGAGTCATCCAGATCAGTGTCAAAGCTAGCATCAACATAACCACTTATGACAAGCTCTTTGTCACCTCCATAAACGAGAAACATATCCTTAGTCCTTTTCAGGTATTTCAGGATGTTCTTGACCGCTGTCCAGTGATCCACTCCTAGATTACTTTGGTACCTCCCTGCTAAACTTATAGCAAGGCACACATCAGGTCTGGTACACAGCATTGAATACATGATAGAACCTATGGCTGAAGCAGAGGGAATGACTTTCATTTTCTCTCTATCTTTAGCAGTGGTCGGGCATTGAGTCTGACTCAACTCCACACCTTGTAACCCAGGCAAGAACCCTTTCTTTGACTGATCCATTTTGAACTTCTTCAAAACTTTATCAAGGTATGTGCTTTGTGAAAGTCCAATTAAGCATCTTGATCTATCTTTATAGATCTTGATGCCCAATATATAAGCAGCTTCACCGAGGTCTTTCACTAAAAATTCTTATTCAAATATCATGTTATGGTTTCCAGAAATTCTATATCATTTCCAATCAACAATATGTCATCCACATATAATATTAGAAATGCTACAGAGCTCCCACTCACTTTCTTGTAAATGCAGACTTCTCCAAAAGTTTGTATAAAACCATATGCTTTGATCACACTATCAGAGCGTATATTCCAACTCCGAGAGGCTTGCACCAGTCCATAAATGGATCGCTGGAGCTTGCACATTTTGTTAGCACCTTTAGGATCGACAAAACCTTCTGGTTGCATCATATACAACTCTTCTTTAAGAAATCCATTAAGGAATGCAGTTTTAACATCCATTTGTCAAATTTCATAATCATAAAATGCGGCAATTGCTAACATGATTTGAACAGACTTAAGCATCACTACGGGTGAGAAGGTCTCATCATAGTCAACTCCTTGAAGTTGTCGAAAACCTTTCGCAACGAGTCGAGCTTTGTAGACTATAACATTACCATCAGCATCAGTCTTCTTCTTGAAGATCCATTTATTCTCTATGGCTTGCCGATCATTGGGCAAGTCAACCAAAGTCCATACTTTGTTCTCATACATGGATCCCATCTCAGATTTCATGGCCACAAGCCATTTTACGGAATCTGGACTTATCATCGCTTTCTGATAGTTTGTAGGTTCGTCATGGTCTGGTAACATGACTTGCAGAACAGGATTACGGTACCACTCTGGTGCAGAACGTACTCTGGTTGACCTACGAGGTTTGGTAGTAACTTGATCTGAAGTTTCATGATCATTATCATTAGCTTCCTCACTAATTGGTGTAGGCATCACTGGAACTGATTTCTATGATGAACTACTTTCCAATTCGAGAGAAGGTACAACTACCTCATCAAGTTCTACTTTCCTCCCACTCACTTCTCTCGAGAGAAACTCCTTCTCTAGAAAGGATCCATTCTTAGTAACAGTTTCTTTTGGGTATCCTATGAAGACGCACTTCTCTGATTTTGGTTCGAGCTTATCAGGCTGAAGCTTTTTCACATAAGCATCGCAACCCCAAACTTTGAGAAATGACAGCTTAGGTTTTCTTGCCAAACCACAGTTCATACGGTGGCGTCTCAACGGATTTAGATGGTGCCCTATTTAACGCGAATGCACCTGTCTCTAATTCATAACCCCAAAACGATAGTGGTAAATCGGTAAGAGACATCATAGATCGCACTATAGCTAATAAAGTGCGGTTACGACGTTTGGACACACCATTACACTATGGTGTTCCAAGTGGCGTGACTTGCGAAACTATTCCACATTGTTTCAAATAAATACCAAACTCATAACTCAAATATTCGCCTCCGCTATCAGATCGTAGAAACTTTATTTTCTTGTTACGATGATTTTCCACTTCACTCTGGAATTCTTTGAACTTTTCAAATGTTTCACACTTGTGTTTCATTAAGTAGATATACCCATATCTGCTCAAATCATCTGTGAAGGTCAGAAAATAACGATACCCACCGTGAGCCTCAACACTCGTCGGACCGCATACACCGGTATGTATTATTTTCAATAAGTCAGTGGCTCGTTCCATTGTTCCGGAGAACGGAGTTTTAGTCATCTTGCCCATGAGGCATGGTTCGCAAGCATCAAATGATTCCAAAAGTCCATCCGCATGGATTTTCTTCATGCTCTTTACACCAATCTTTCCCTAATAATAAAGCACGGATTGACTCCGTGGGTTCACCGTCACAATACGCTTTCTTCTTTTGTCATAATATGCTTTGACGATTTGTATAGGGATTGACTCCGTGGGTTCACTGTCACAATACGCTTTCTTCTTTTGTCATAATACGCTTTTACAATTTGTATAGATAAAATTGTAATATAAACGAGGTGGTACTAATTCATCCGTCTAGCGTTCCTATGTGACGTTTGTTTCGACCATCTTCCGTCAATATCGTTCATCCCATCCGAGTCCGAGCCAGGCCAACCGAGCCCAATCATGCGTTGCGTCCCAATAAATCTGGCCCATGTATCCCCGATTGAATAAAAAAGAAATGCATGTGAGAGGACTCGAACCCAGCACATCACCGTAAGGATAGAGTGGCACAGCCAGTTGAGCTAACTTGTGCTATTTGTGGAATTGAAGGTTGATTCCATTGTTAAATAGTACCACATCACCTCCTTACAATCAATCTACCCAATTTATATAGGTTTTCAAATTCCTTGGTTATCAGGAAGTCATCTCAGAGATCATACAGAAAAATAGGAAGAAAAGTGAGGCTAATGGTGGGCTCCTAAACGGGATAGGAAGGAAATCGAGGCTAATGATGGGTTTGGCTACTGATGAGGAAAGTAATAAGAAGGAAGGAAAAAAAGCTAAAATCGGAGCTAGCAAAAACACATATAGATGAGGAAAGTAATAAGAAGGAAAGGAGGGATTTCGAGGGATTGAAAGCAAAAAAGGTAGGAAAGTGAGAAGTTGTCCCGTAACAATAAGGAAAGGACGGGATTCGGGGATTGATCTACACTACTATTAAACAAGAAAACATGGCGGACGAAAACTCTGCCGGACCCACGCTCGCACAAGATCAGAACGGTTCCACCAATTCTGTTCACGTCCTAACAACGAATGGCTAAACTGCAGAAAATTAGCCACAATTAACGGCAATCAAGCATGTCCGCCTAACAAAAAATGGCTAAACTTATGGGAATCAGCTAGATCTTCCTACCCTTGCCCACCGGGACGTACGTCGCAGCCGCAGAGCCTGTCCTGCGCCATCGCAGTGGACGACGACCACGCCGAAGAGCTTCTCGCGAACGCAGGTGCGGACTATCCTCTTGTGCGCAATACATGGTCAGTTCCATCCCAGTTAATCTCAGTGTCTTTCTTCGATGTCGCTGTTCAGACGCACACTGCAGTGAGACGTCGGCGCCGCAAGCCACTGTTGCGCCATTGCCGCCCAGCCAGTTTTGGCCATCGCCGCCTTCCGCAGTCGCCGACATAGGCGCCGACAAACTCCTCAGGCAACGCACCTGCTTGCACCAAGGGAACATGGTATGATTTTACAGGATATTCAATTGGGTTAACTTGACGGGGCCGACAAACTCTTCATTTCCTTCCCCAATCCGTGTCAAATTTGCATCCTTATAACAATGTTCTTCACTCTCAAATTTGCATATTTACAACAATGTGTTGATCAATGCATCATTTTTGTGCAAACCATAATAGATCTACCTCCTTTAACTTCAACATGAATAAAACAGTGCATCAAACTGGAGCCCTCCATCTATTGTTTTAATAGTATAGTATTCGAGTCTATATGACTGAATGAATAAAACCCGGTCAGTATGATCTTTTTGTAACCCGATCCAAGAGAGTGCGGAAGAAAACCCAGTCCAAGAATATGCATTTTTCTATACATGAATGAGGTCATCTTCTATTATCAAATTTGCATATTAGATGGTTGCAGGATAAGTATTGCATGATAAACAAAAATATGAAACTAAACACATAGGCTCGGAAACAGTTTGGATTTTACAAGAGAAGATCTACTAAAGTAAATTCAGGTAGAATCAATGGCGGAGCTAGGATTTGGAAACAGGATAATCCTCCTCCAAAATTATGTCGTTTCAGTTACAGAGAACCTTTGATGTATCACAGCAGTCTAACTGATGCATTCAACAAATAACTAGAATATTCAGAAATTAAGTGAGTAAGTACCTGATCATTTTGGCCAAACCAAATCCAAGACTATCATGAAGTAAACCTGTCAATTACTTCTTCTGTACAACACTGAAAAGCTTCAGGATGAGTATTGAAAACCTGTCAATGTGTATGGCAGACAGGTATGCATCCCCATTCCCATCTTTGTGTTTATTCCAGAGTCCCAAAAATTTAGGATGGAATGAATTCCATGATTCTTAGATAGTTAGATGGTCCTCAAAATCCATTTCTTGTAAGCCTGCAAAAGCACTTCTGTTTTAACAGGGGGTCCGGGACAACAAGAAATATATCTAAAAGGTTGTGCTATATCATGAATATCACTTGCGCAGCTGCCGTAAGTAGTACTGAAGATGCCAGAGATGGTTATTCCAAGAAAGGAAATTTTTTAGGTGGTAAACTCTTTGAGCCAACCACTGTCCTCTATATGAGAACCATACCATCATCATTCTTCATACTGTATTATCCTACAGCCATACATGCTTATATTGTATTATCATACTATATGCTTCTCTTGATCCTCTTTGATTTGCTATAAACCTCACATTTGGAAACTTAACCCTACACATCTAAGAACATGTGTTCATTTTTCAAAATAGAAGTAAATTTCTTTGGCAGGATCAAGCCTAATCAACCTCATCCGTCTTGGTCCCTATTGCCCCTAGCCACCCAGAATTCAAATCCACCAATCAATCAGCTTTATCGCCGCATGGTTGCCTGAAGAATATTAACTAACCGCAATCCCCACTCATAACAGTTGCCGCAACTAAGTTAAGAACGTCTAATCGAACAGCTTACTCCAAGATTAGGCAGACCAAAATAGGATCACCCCAACTTCTAATTTTTCTCCCCGATTCTAAAATGACTCTCATGCTTAAACCTAGACTACTGAGCTACATATGTACTATACATGAATGGATAGCAATTAGGGATTAGCAGAAGTGGGTAATGGGGATATGAAATAAGCAGATATGAAAGCTGAAGTGGGTAATAGATCGTCTAATGGAGCCGGCTTGCACTTGGAGGGGAGTAGGGGACCAGCCACTGCGGCACTGCTGCCGTATCTGGGCAGGGCAGGGTGTAGCGCAGTCGCATGCACAGGGTGGTGGGAGCTGTCGACGAACGAGATGGAGAGGAAGGCACCGGGCGCGGAGGTTGCGACGCATGATTTCCACGGCCACCGATCTGATGGAGATGAATCCCGCGCCTCCGCATCAGCCTTCGTCCCGCGCCCAGCGACCATGCCGAGCTCGAGCAGATCCTCGGGCACTTCTGCGACCGATTCGATGTGGAGGGGCTGAGAATAGTGGGGAGAGTGCGAGCCCTCGCGTCGGCGGTGGAGACGAAGAGGAGAGCCGGCCTGAGGAGGTAGAGAGAGTTGTGGGCTTGTGGCTGCCATGGAATAGGGAGCAGTGGGCAGATAGTGAAGGGATGAGGTTGGAAAAGGTAGGTGACGAGGTGAGAAGAACTGAGAGGGAGAGTCAGGTGTGTCCGTTTTTTCAAGCTTTTTTCGTTTCTTTTCTTTTTTGAGTTGGTTTTTAGCCCTTTTGCTTAAGTCAGATCAGATATGCGTCCGGTGTTGTCCAATTCATTTTTTGATCAATAGACCTTTTGGTCATTTAGTTTGTATTTACCATCGTACTTTGTTCAATTATTTTTTTGTCAAGTGTGTACAGTTTGACTATGTGGGTGTGATAGTTTTATACGGTCACAAGCAGTTAAAAAGGTATTCAGTCACAACCATTTTGAAAGTTTTATAAAACTATTAAGATTTGTATCGGTGTTTATTATTGAATATATCAAAATTTTATAATCCTGCAACTTGTGGTCTTTGAATGTTAAAGATATGAAAATTGAATGAATAAAATCGAAATTCATGTGATATTATTTTGTCATATCATTTACCTCTCATGTTGCTTTGGAACCTTATTAGTTGATCATGTAATTTCAATATGTTACATGAATTTTCTAAGTTTTGAATTACTAAGTTATGCAATTGAATTGTAATGTTATATTATGAATTATTTTCTGTCTTGCATGTTTGGAATGTGGAGTACAAATGTATGTGTTAATGGAGACGTGCGTTGCACGTGCACGCTTACTAGTATGACCTAAACGAAAGTTCCACAAATATGTTGCACTATCATTATCAACTTTGCATCTTTTGGCATCAATATTATGAATATGTGTATCACCACGATAGAGATTCAACCAAAATAGACCACTCTTCAAGGGTGCATGACCATAAAAGATATTACTCATATAAATAGAACAACCATTATTCTCTGATTTAAATGAATAACCATCTTGCATCAAACAAGATCCAGATATAATGTTCCTGCTCAATGCTGGCATCAAATAACAATTATTCAGGTCTAAAACTAATCCCGGAGGTAGATGTAGAGGTACCGTGCCAACGGCGATCACATTGACCTTGGAACCATTTCCGACGTGCATCGTCACTCGTCCTTAGCCAATATTCGTTTAATTCGTAGCCCCCATTTCGAGTTGCAAATATGAGCAACAGAACCAGTATCAAATATCCAGGCACTACTATGAGCATAGTAAGGTACACATCAATGACATGTATATCAAATATACCTTTCAGTTTCGCATCCTTCTTATCCGCCAAATACTTGGGGCAGTTCCGCTTCCAGTGACCAGTCCCTTTGCAGTAGAAGCACTCAGTTTCAGGCTTAGGTCCAGACTTGGGCTTCTTCCTGGGAGCAGCAACTTGCTTGCTATTCTTCTTGAAGCTCCCCTTCTTCCCTTTGCCTTTTTTCTTGAAACTAGTGGTCTTGTCAACCATCAACACTTGATGCTCCTTCTTTATTTCTACCTCTGCAGCCTTGAGAATTGTGAAGAGCTCGGGAATCGTCTTGTCCATCCCTTGCATATTATAGTTCATCACGAAGCCTTTATAGCTTGGTGGCAGTGATTGAAGAACTCTGTCAATGACACTATCATCAGGAAGATTAACTCCCAGCTGAGTCAAGTGGTTATGATACCCAGACATTCTGAGTATGTGTTCACTTACAAAACTATTCTCCTCCATTTTGTAGCTATAGAATTTGTTGGAGACTTCATATCTCTCAACTCAGGAATTTGCTTGAAACATTAACTTCAACTCCTGAAACATATCATATGCTCCATGACGTTCAAAACGTCTTTGAAGTCCTGATTATAAGTCGTAAAGCATGGCACACTGAACTATCGAGTAGACATCAGATTTAGCTTGCCAGACGTTCATAATGTCTGGAGTTGCTCCTTCAGCAGGCCTCGCGCCTAGCAGTGCATCAAGGACATAATTCTTTTATGCGGCAATGAGGATAATCCTCAACTTACGGACCCATTCAATGTAGTTGCTACCATCATCTTTCAACTTAGCTTTCTGCTGGAATGCATTAAAATTCAAGGGAACGGTAGCACGGACCATTGATCTAACAACATAGATATGCAAAAATTATCAGGACTAAGTTCATGATAAATTCAAGTTCAATTAATCATATTACTTAAGAACTCCCAGTTAGATAGACATCGCTCGAGTCATCTAAATGATCACGTGATCCATATCAACTAAACCATGTCCTATCATCACGTGAGATGGAGTAGTTTTCAATGGTGAACATCTCTATGTTGATCATATCTACTATATGATTCATGTTCGACCTTTCGGTCTCAGTGTTCTGAGGCCATGTCTGCACATGCTAGGATCATCATGTTTAACCCGAGTATTCTACATGTGCAAAACTGTCTTGCACCCGTTGTATGTGAATGTAGAGCTTATCACACCCGATCATCATGTGGTGTCTCAGCACAACAAACTGTCATAACAGTGCATACTCTGGGAGAACACTTATACCTTGAAATTTTAGTAAGGGATCATCTTATAATGCTACCGCCGTACTAAGCAAAATAAGATGCATAGAAGATAAACATCACATGCAATCAAAATATGTGACATGATATGGCCATCATCATCTTGTGCCTTTGATCTCCATCTCCAAAGCACTGTCATGATCTCCATCGTCACCGCCTTGACACCTTGATCTCCATCGTAGCATCATTGTTGTCTCGCCAACTATTGCTTCTACGACTATCACTAATGCATAGTGATAAAGTAAAGCAATTATATGGCGATTGCATTTCATACAATAAAGCAACAACCATAAGGCTCCTGCCAGTTGCCGATAACTTTTACGAAACATGATCATCTCACACATCAAAATATATCACATCATGTATTGATCATATCACATCACAACATGCCCTACAAAAACAAGTTAGACGTCCTCTACTTTGTTGTTGCAAGTTTTACGTGGCTGCTACGGCTTCTAGTAAGAACCGTTCTTACCTACGCATCAAAACCACAACGATTTTTTGTCAAGTGTGTTGTTTTAACCTTCAACAAGGACCGCCATAGTCAAATTCGATTCAACTAAAGTTGGAGAAACAGACATCCACCAGCCACCTTTATGCAAAACAAGTTGCATGTCTGTCGGTGGAACCGGTCTCATGAACGTGGTCAAGTTCAGCGCCCGTGGCCGCGCCGCGTGGACTGCCTCTCCCGAAGCAACACTCTAGGCGCCGGTCGTCTTCATCGAAGACCTTGAAGAACAGCATGGAGGAACCATCATACTCAAAGTGGATGGCAACGGCCCTTTCTGGATAGCAGGCATGGGCGACCTCGCCTCATCCTCGACTCATGAAGACGTCGCCCGGGGGGGATGACCTCGACCTCCGCCCTTGTGGCTAGGCTGTAGCACCCAGCGTGTTGCAGCCATAGCTCGAGTGGCCCCCTCGATGGCATCTCCTCGGCAAGGAACCTCGGAAGCCGGATCCATGTGTGCAGCAGCATTGCCACCCACACCACGAACTCATGCCAGGTGCCCTCAGCGTGGGTTCGCGGGCCGGCTGGCCATGCCGCCTTGGCCTGTCCACCACGACCTCAGAATGCGCGGCACTAAGCATTGCCACCCTGCCCAGGGCTCTGCGCGCGGGCATACAAAGGAATTCGGAAGCCATACGGAGGCCGCTCGTACCAAGGTCGCGTCACCTCCTGCCCCTCGTCGGCGTGAGGGTGGCCAAGCCTCTTCTTCAGCGGACGTGGACCGGGTTTATAGCCAGAGGGAGGCCAAGCGCTGACCTCCACAATCCCACGTCCCATCAATCGCCACGCGTCGACCGAGGCCACAGGCGGTTAGGGCATGTGAAGCTCCGCACTTGCCCTTTGGCTTCTCCTTGAAGCCAAGTTCGAGCGTGCCTTGGGCCCGGGGGCTACTGTCGGCGTTCTGGGAACGGGGGTACCCAGACTTGCCTTCCTACGGCTCACGATGTGGCTCCATCGACGGCCTGGTACGGCCCATCTTCAGCACCAACAACTCAAGACCCTCGCGAGGGGCCAAGCCTCGCGAGGCAGATGACACCAAGACCTCCAGAAGGAGTGGCCTCCTCAGGCTGGCTCCTGAGGAGTGGAGATTCCTATGCAAGCCTCACCTCGCGAGGCTCGGATGACGTGAGCCATGACGACCAAGGCCAGACGGACGCCAGCGGGCGCAGGACAGCAGTTGTCCTCTTTGGTGCTAAGGAGGCAAGCACAGGTGTGGAGTCCCGAGGAATCAGCCAAAGGTTTCCCTTCCCATGCAACAAGACCAAGACTGCCAGGATGGGAAGATGGTGGTGATCACCGAGCCCACCACAGCGTCACGACCAGAGGCTTTGCAGGTGAAGACTACTTTTGTCAGGATAAGATGTACTAGTTGTCTCCCTTAGAATTTGGCCATTGTGGGATCCCTTCCCGCCTTCATTTGGGAAGAGGACCAAGGCCACTATAAATAGGGCCTAGCCACCACCGTAGACAAGGGACCGGAACCGGATCATTCAGATCATCATATCCCCCACTAGCTCAAGAACACACCTCCTGAGGTTGTTCTTCCACTGTACAATTTCATCCTCAGCCCACCTCAAAGCCAATCCACCACAAAGCAGGAGTAGGGTTTTACACCGCAAGGTGGCCCGAACCTTGGTAAACTGTTGTGTCCTCTTTCCTTTTAGTTCGTCGAGCTAGGCCGTGGGATCGATGGGTTGGCAGACTGGGGAGGTCAAGTTCTTCGCACGCACCCCAGAGTTTGAACCTATCTAGGGTTTGCGGAGCCCGAAATCTTACATTTACCTCCAGACCATTATGGAGCTCCTCGTCATGTCCGTGATCTCATCCGGGACTCCGAACTACATTCGATCACCAAATCATATAACTCATATAATACTATATCGTCAACTAGCATTAAGCGTGCAGACCCTACGGGTTCGAGAACTATGTAGACATGACCAAGAAACATCTCCGGTCAGTAACCAATAGCGGAACCTAGATGCCCATATTGGTTCCTACATATTCTACGAAGATCTTTATCATCTGAACCTTATGACAACATACGTAATTCTCTTTGTCCATCGGTATGTTACTTGCCCAAGATTCGATCGTTGGTATCTTCATACGTAGTTCAATTTCGTTACTGACAAGTCTCTTTTACTCGTTGCATAATACATTATCTTGTAACTAACTCATTAGTCACTTTGCTTGCAAGGCTTCTTATGATGTGTATTACCGAGAGGGCCCAGAGATACCTCTCGGATACGCGGAGTGACAAATCTTAATCTCGATCCATGCCAACTCAACAAACGCCTTCGGAGATACCTGTAGAGCATCTTTATGATCACCCAGTTACGTTGTGACGTTTGATAGCACACAAGGTATTCCTCCAGTATCCGGGAGTTGCATAATCTCATAGTCGAAGGAATATGTATTTGACATTAAGAAAGCAATAGCAATAAACTGAACGATTAATATGCTAAGCTAACGGATGGGTCTTGTCCATCACATCATTCTCCTAATGATGTGATCCCATTATCAAATGACAACACATGTCTATGGTTAGGAAACCTTAACCATCTTTGATCAACGAGCTAGTCTAGTAGAGGCTTACTCGGGACACTGTATTTGTTTATGTATTCACACATGTATTTAAGTTTCCGATCAATACAGTTCTAGCATGAATAATAAACCTTTGTCATGAATAAGGAAATATAATAATAACAACTTTATTATTGCCTCTAGGGCATATTTCCATCATGCATCTTGAGGACATTGTAGCCATGGTGGGTGGCCGCCATGAACTTGGTGTGGGCAGGGTACCCTAGGATGGCATTGTACAGGAGGCTGATGTGGGCCACGTCGAAGTCAATCAGCTCGGTGTGGTAGTTGTCGCGCTTGTCAAAGGTGACAGGGAGGCGCACTTGACTCAAGGGAGTGGTGGAGTTGTCAGTCGCCCCAGAGAATGGCCTGGGGGCATGAGTTGGTCATAAGGCACTTGGATCTCCACGGAGAGGACATTGAGGCCGGTGCCACCATCGGTGAGAGTCTTGGTGACTGATACGTTGTTGATGGTGGGTGTGCACAACATGGGGAGCATGCCAGCAGTTGTTGAATAGCTAAGGTGGTCCTTGGAGTTGAAGGTGATGGCGTACTGTGACCACTTGAGGGGACGCGCGGCCTCGAGATTTGGGAGGGCTCTGTTCACCTCGCGAGAGAACTGCTTGAAGAGAAAGTTTGAAGCGGGTGCGCCTGAGCACCACCGAGGATGCAGGGAATCACGCGAGGCTCCTGATAGCCCCCAGCCCCCTCCTCTTGATGGTTATCATTGTTCCTCCTGGGTGGCAGCGACAGAGGCGGAAGGACAGGCCTCGCGATGTTGATCACGCTAGGCGGCGTCACGAGGCTGGTCACGCCAGTCCTGGCGATGGTTGCGGTGTCCCAGGGGCCTCCGCCACGGCCAAAGCCATGGTCGCTGCACTCGGGGCGGTGGCCCAGGCGCTCGTCCCGGATCGCCCTGAGCTCCAGGCAGTCATTGGTGTTGTGGTAGTGCATGTTGTGGAAGACGTAGAATGGGCGAACATCCTTGGAGGGTTCATCATGGTCACAACCACGCTTCAGCTCGGGCTCTTCTGCCAGCACAGTGGGGCCCTTGCGCTTCGCTTCCTTGGCCTTGGCCTTCTTATCTTCGGGATCGACGTCCGGGTGCTTGAGGAGGGAGAGGCGACCTTCTTCGACCTTAGCGCACTTGTCGGCCAGATTGGACAACTCTAGCGCCGAGCACAGGTCATCGTTGATGGCAAGCTCCTCGCTCATCCTGACATCAGTGATGCCTTTGGTGAATGCCGAGATGATGGCTTTGTCCAAGGCCTTTGGGATCTTGAGGCGAACTTGGGTGAAGCGCTGAATGTACTTGTAGAGAGTCTCGTCCGGACGCTGCTTCACGCGCTACAGATCATTGATGGTGAGAGAGCAGTCGTGGGTTCCTTGGAAGTTGGCGATGAACTACTCGTGAAGCTCATCCCACGAGGAGATCGACCCCTCGGGGAGGTGCCCAAGAGCGTGTGTCATCCTTAAGGGCCATGGGGAACTAGTTCGCCATGACTTTGTCGTCACCATTCGCCGCCTCGATGCTCAGCACATTGAGCTGGAGGAACTCCGTAGGGTCGGGGATGTCGTCGTGGGGTGGGGGCAGCTCTGGCGTGAACTTGACTGGCCAAACAACATGGCGCAGCTCGTGAGTGAAGGCATGCCAGCCTACCGTGCTCACGGGTGCGGCCCATGCGAGAGGCGCGCGGTCTTGGCACCCACACGCAGTGGCCTTCAGAGCAGCCCGATCTTGGAGCTCACACGGCGGTGCTGGCAGCGCACACGCGTTGTACTATGGCTGTTGAACAACCTAGCAGTTGGCCTTGTACCGCGCCGGTGCCGGCGCTCCACGCGGCGGGTCGCACGGTCGTGCCATGCACCTCGGCTCAACATCGTCGCTGTGTAGAGGAGGAGGTGGAGGTGCACCGTGCGCCACGTCGCTCGCGTGAGGCGGCGATGGGCGGAGCGAATGGGAAGGCAATGGGGCCTCCCCTGCGGTGTTGACGAGCTTGGTGATGCGGCCTAGCCAGGCGTCGTACCCCTCATTGGCAGGGCGGTAGAGCAGCAGCTCGCGTGCCATGAGCAGCGCAACCTGCGCATTCGCCGGCTCGCGGCGAGCATGGGAGGACAAAGCCGTGGCCGGAGTGAGGGGAAGGCGTGACGGTGCAGCCATCACGCTGCATGGAGAGTGGCAGTAAAGAGTCATGCTGCTCATGAGCGGCTGGGTCGGTGACGGTGTTGGCCACAGGAGAAGCGTAGTTGCAAGGGGCAGCATGGCCCACATCCGTTATCACAGCGACACGAGCCGCATGGCACTCGGCACGAACATGGTGAGGGTCGGCCATGGAGACGATGGAGCGGGATGGAGCGAGCGGAAGAACTTCGACACGCCCCTACCTGGCATGCCAAATGTCAGAATCGGGGATCCGTGGACCCAAACAAGGTTCGAACTCTGGGGCGTGTGCGAAGGACTCCGGTAGGCTACGGCTTGCTACTCATTGCCTCACGGCCAAGCTCTGGCGTGTTCGAGCAGGATGAGAGGGGAAAGGGACACGAGATTTACCCAGGTTCGAGCCACCTTGCGGTGTAAAACCCTAATCCTGCTTTGTGGTGGATTGCCTCGCGAGGAGGATGAGTATGAAGTGGTACAAGGGATGAATCGCCTCATGAGGGCTCGAGGGGTGAATGGATCGGATCTCCTCTCCGCCTCTCTACTGTGGAGGCTAGTCTATATTTATACTGGCCCACTCCTCTTCCCCCATTGCATGGGTGGGAAGGGATACCATAGCGGCCAATTTTGAAGGGGGGCAGTAGTACACCCTATCCTGACTAAAGGTGGTCTTCGCTTGCAAAGATTCTGGTCGTGGCGCAGTGGTGGGCTCGGTGATGACCTCCGTCCCGCCGAGCCCGTCGACTTGGTCTTTTTGCACCAAAGAGGTAAGCTTTGGGGATTCCTTGGGAACCCGCGTGCTAGCTTTGTTCCTCTAGCACCAAAGAGGAAATTGTCCTTCCCTGCGCCCGCCGGTGCCCTCCTGGCTCCGGTCATCATGGCTGACATCACCATGCGCCTCGTGAGGCGGGGTGCTTGCCTAGAAGTATTCGCCCCTCAGGGGGCAGCCTCGAGAGACCGCTCCTCGGGAGGCCTCGACATAGTTCGCCTCGCGAGTCCAGGGGGCTCATGGGGGTCTTTCTCACAAATTATTGACGTTGGGTCGCGTCGGGCCTTTGACGATGCCACACGACGGGCCGCTGGCAGACGGGCCTGGGTACCCCTGGTCCCAGAGCACCGATAACGTCCATTTTGCCCATGTTTTCCTGCTTTTATTTATAATTTTTTTGATCAAAATACTTTGTGGTGTAATCCTAATGTCTTTTCTCTCTTAATTTACAAGATTTACATGATGAGGGAGATTGTGGGCAGCTGGAATTCTAGACCTAAAAAAGCTATATCAGAGAAATCTATTCTGCACAAGTCCAAATGAGCTGAAATTTCATGGAGAATTATTTTGGAATGTATAAAAAATACTAGAGAAAAGAAGTACCAGAGGGGACCCACCAGCTGCCCATAAGTCACTAGGGCCAGGCCACCCCCTGGGCGCGCAGTAGTACCTTGTGGGGCCCCTGGCTAGCCTCCGAGGCCCATCTTCTCCTATATGATGTCGTTTTCCCTAGAAAAATTAAGAGAATACTTTCGGGACGAAGCGCTGCCGTCTCAAGCCGGAACCTGGGCAGGAGCAGTTTTTCTCTCCGGTGGAGCGATTCCGCTGGGGTCACTTCCTTCCGGAAGGGGAAAATCGAAGCCATCGACATCACAAACAACCCTCTCGTCACGGGAGGATCAGTCTTCATCAACATCTTCACCAGCACCTTCTCATCGCAAACCCTAGTTCATCTCTTGTATCAAATCTCTATCTCAAAATCTCAGGTCGGTACCTGTGGGTTGCTAGTAGTGTTGATTACATCTTGTAGTTGATGCTAGTTGGTTTATTTGATGGAAGATTATATGTTCAAATCCTTGATGATATTCAATACCCCTATGATCTTCAACGTGAATATGATTTGTGAGTAGTTACTTTTGTTCTTGAGGACATGGGAGAAGTCTTGTCATAAGTAATCATGTGAATTTGGTATTCGTTCGATATTTTGATGATATTTGCATGTTGTTGCTTCCTTTAGTGGTGTCATGTGAACATCGACTACATGGCACTTCACCATAAACTTGGGCCTAAGGGAAGGCATTGTGGAGTAATAAGTAGATGATGGGTTGCTAGAGTGATAGAAGCTTAAACCCTAGTTTATGTGTTATTCCATAAGGGGTTGATTTGGATCCATATGTTTCATATGCTATGGTTAGATTTATCTTAATTCTTCTTTCGTAGTTGCAGATGCTTGTGAGAGGGGGTAATCATAAGTGGGAGGCCTGTTCAAGTAAGAACAGCACCCAAGCAACGGTCCACCCACATATCAAATTATTAATGTAGCAAAGGCGAACCAAACAAACATGATGAAAGTGACTAGATGAAATTCCCATGTGTCCTCGAGAACGCTTTGCTTATTATAAGAGACTGTTCCAACCTATCCTTTTCTATACAAAGGATTGGGCTACCTTGCTACACCTTTGTTACAATTGCTACTTGTTGCTCATTACAAATTACTTTGCTATCAAACTATCTGTTACCGATAATTTCAGTGCTTGCAGAGAATACCTTGCTCAAAATCGTTTGTCATTTCCTTCTGCTCCTCGTTGGGTTCGACACTCTTACTTATTGAAAGGACTATGATTGATCCCCTGTACTTTTGGGTCATCAAGACTCTTTTCTAGCACTGTTGCCGAGGATTGAAGCACCTTTGGTAAGTGGAATTTGGTAAGGAAACATTTATATTAGGATTACATGCTGAAATTTACTGTCACTTGTCACTATGGAAATCTAATCCTTTGAGGGGTTTGTTCGGGGTATCTTCACCTCGACCGGAAGCAATTAGATCTGCCCCTGAACCTACTGAAAATATTTATTATGAGATTCCTTCGGGTATGATAGAGAAACTGCTAACTAATTCTTATGCAGGAGATGGAACAATACATCTTGATATGCACTTCATCTATGTGGATGAAATTTGTGGATCGTTTAATCTTGCAGGTTTATCCAAGGATGGAGTTAAGAAGAAGGTTTTCTCTTTTCCTTTGGAGGAAAAGGCATTGACATGGTATAGTCTATGTGATGATATTGGAACGTGGGATTGGAACCGGTTGAAATTGGAATTTCATTAGAAGTTTTATCCTATGCATCTGGTGCATCATGATCGCAATTATATATATAATTTTTGGCCTCATGAAGGAGAAAGTATTGTTCAAGCTTGGGGGAGGCTTAATTACATGATGTACACATGCCCCAATCATGAGTTCTCAAGATAAATTATCATACATAATTTTTATGCTCGACTTTCTCATAATGATTGATCCATGCTTGAATCTTCTTCTGCTGGTTCCTTTATGAAGAAAACTATTGAATTCAAATGGGGTCTTCTGGAAAGTATTAAACGCAACTCTAAAGATTGGGAACTCAACAAAGGTAAATATTTAGGTATAAAACTTGAGTTTGATTGTGTTATATCTTTTGTGGAAACCGATGCTTTTCATAAGTTTAGTGCTAAATATGGACTTGACTCTGAGATAGTAGCTTCCTTTTGTGAATCATTTGATACTCATGTTGATCTCCCTAAGGAGAAGTGGTTTAAATATCATCCCCATGTTAAAGAAAATATTGAGGAAACCATTATAGTTAAAGATGAAACTATCATTTATAATGTTGATCTAGTTGTGCCAACTGCTTACATTGAGAAACCTCATTTTCCTGTTGGGACTAAGGAACATGCTAAAGTTTCAACTGTGATTAAAAAGTAATATTAGAACACCTAGACCCTCTGAACAAGTTAAAGTTGAACCTAATGTTGCTATGGATAAAGATCTCTTGGTTGATAATATTGATGGGCATTTTATTTACTTCTGTGATGAAGCTACTAGAATTGCTAAACCTGATCCTAAAGATAAGAATAAGCTTGTTGTTGGCATGCCTGTTGTCTCTATTAAAATAGGAGATCATTGTTATCATGGTTTATGTGATTTGCATGGAGATCTTTGATCAAGCACCTATCCCTAAGAAATTAAATGTTACTAGCAAAAGGGCATGTGCATTGCAACGGGAGAGAAAATTGACGTGTTCATGAAAACATCCATCAACGCGACATGATAGCATCGGACAGTGCAAGGCAGTGAGACACACACCGGGATGTAGAAGAAATGTATATCATCAATGCATTTACCACAAAAAGAGCCTTGACGTTGACAGTGCGGAAACTTACTTCTACAAAATATTAAAATCTACACTCAATTAGCTTTATAAATTCACGGGTCCAATTTGCAGCAACACCGATTGACCTCGCAACGATATGCGTCTGGCTTTACATCAACGTCGGTCATCATTGCAGTGTTCATGTGCTCGGCTTTGCAACGTTGTCCTTCTGACTTGAAATACCATAGAACATCGTCCTTCTAGCATTGCAACACGATTATTTGACTTTTCCAATAAAAAGAATAGCGGCAACTGGTATCTTGGTGTGCTTCCTCTAGACTCATAGGGAGGTATTTTTTTGAATTCAATGCATGTGTGCCTCCTACAATCCCGTTTAATTTCCCTTCTCTATTGATGCATGCGTAATTAGTCGGACCCATGCAATGCATGAGCTCCGATTTCTTCTCTCATCTCTGATGAAATAAATCCCTCTTGATTACCAGCCATGTAAAGCTCAGGCCTCCTCCACTTTCTTCTCTTTGATGTGTCAATCATTAATGCATGCATGTCAATCCCACACAATTTTCAGCCATACAAAGACATCAATCAGATTAATGCGTGTGTGAATGTTTCCTCCTTTTATGGAGTTTTTCTCTTTGCTCCCTCTTATATATTCACAATGTGGCAAACATATATAAATTGGTGCACTTTGGTATAAAGAACCGAGGTGGGATTATTATTCCAGGAACCCTATTTATACCACAAAGGCATGGTAGCCGAGTTGGCCGATGGCTTCTGCGTAACGTGCGAGGTTTTCAGTTCGACTCCCACCTGTGTTGAAAAATATATTTTTTTCATGGCGATTGATTGATTGACGGACAGACGAAAAAACAGACCAAAAATAGGGACGGCAGGTTTAATTCATAAAAACCATAGAGACGTTTGTGTAAAAACGCCGTGACGGTGAACCCGACGGAGTCAATCCGTGCTTTATTATTAGGGAAAGATTCATTATGCTAGTAAAACTCTAGACACTACCCAAAGAAATTATGCTACTATTGAGAAAGAATTTTTAGTAGTTGTGTTCGCTTGTGATAAATTCAGATCTTATATTGTTAATTCTAAAGTAACTGTTCACATTGATCATGTTGCTAATAACTATCTTATGGAAAAGAAAGATGATAAAGGTAGGTTAATTAGGTGGGTTCTTTTGCTACAAGAATTTGACTTGCATATTATTGATAGAAAGGGAGCTCAGAATCCCATAGTTGATAATTTGTCTCGAATGGAAAATGTTCTTGATGACCCACTGCCTATTGATGATAGTTTTCCCGATGAACAATTAGCGGTTATAAATGCTTCTCGTAATACTCCTTGGTATGCACACTATGCTAATTACATTGTTGCTAAATATATACCCCTTATTTCCCATACCAACAAAAGAAAAAGTTCTTCTTTGATTTAAGACATAACTTTTTGGGATGACCCACATCTATATAAAGAAGGGGCAGATGGTGTTATTAGACGTCGTGTACTTGAGCATGAATAGGAACAAATCCTATGGAAGTGTCACTCCGAGGCATACAAAGGACACCATGATGGAGACAGAGTCGCACATACGGTACTACAGTCTGGTTTTTATTGGCCTACTCTTTTCAAGGATGCACATAAGTTTGTCCTTTCTTATGATGAATTTTAAAGAATTGGTAATATTGGTAAACGTCAGAAAATACCTATGAATTACTTGTTATTGAACCATTTGATGTTTGGGGATTTGATTATATGGAACTTTTTCCTTCCTCTAATGGGTACACACATATTCTAGTTGTTGTTGATTATGTTACTAAGTGAGTAGAAGCTATTCCAACTAGTAGTGTTGATCATAACACTTCTATTAAAATGCTTAAAGAAGTTATTTGCCCGAGGTTTGGAGTCCCTAGATATCTAATGACTGATGGTGGTTCACATTTTATTCATGGTGCTTTCCGAAAACTTCTTGCTAAATATGATTTTAACCATAGAATTGCATCCCCTTATAATCCTTAGTCTAGTGGTCAAGTTGAATTGAGTAATACAGAAATCAAATTAATTTTGCAAAAGACCATTAATAGATCTAGAAAGAATTGGTCTAAGAAACTTGATAATGCATTATAGAACTACTTATAAGAATCATATAGGTATGTCTCCGTATAAAATGGTTAATGGAAAAGCATGTCATTTACCTCTTGAGTTAGTACATAAAGCATATTGGGCAATTAAAGAACTTAACTATGGTTTCAAACTTGTCAGTGAAAAGAGGTTATTTGATATTAGCTCGCTAGATGAGTGGAGAACCCAAGCTTATGAAAATGCTAAGTTGTTTAAAGAAAAAAATTAAAAGATGGCATGATAAAAGAATTCAAAAATGGGAATTCAAAGTAGGTGAGCATGTTCTATTATACAGCTCTCATTTTAGATTCTTTGCGGGGAAAATTCTCTCTAAATGGGAAGGAACATATATAATCAAAGAAGTTTATCGCTCCAGAGCTATCAAGATCAATAATGTCAAGGGCACTAATCCGAGGGTGGTCAATGGACATAGAATTAAACATTATATCTCAGGTGCACCTATTAATGTTGAAACTAATATTATTCAAACTATGACACTGGAGGAACACATAAGAGAAACCTTCCAGTGCACTCTAGAACCCTGAAAAAGAGTAGGTATGTTATACGATAAATAAACTGACTCCAAAAATTCCATAAAAATAATTTATGTCCATTTTGGAATATAAGAAAAAAAATACCAAAATAAGAAACAGCCAAGGAGACCCATGAGGAGGTCACAAGGCAGTAGGGCGTGACCCCCCTGGTGTCAGTGCTTGTAGAAAACACCTTGCTTGAAACCATTTGTCATTTCCTTCTGCTCCTCGTTGGGTTTGACACTTTACTTATCAAAAGTACTATGATTGATCCCTTACACTTGTGGGTCATCATAAGTGCAAATAGTGCCCCTGTGTGGTTTTGGAGTATTGAAGGCAAATGGGTTAAGGGATGTAACACCCTCGATGCGACTATATCTCCCACGTGTCGAGGCACGACTTAGAGGCATAATCGCATTAAAGGCATATGTCACAAGTTAGGCAATCTTCACAACATCCCATGTAACATGATAATAAAAGGGGAGATAACATAGTTGGCTTACACTCGCCACGTCAATCAAGTACATAAATAACATTACATCAACCAAACACTCATGGCCCGGCTACGGCACCAAAATAAAAGATAACCCAACATGCGACACGGTCCTGTTCACCCCCAACTGGGCACCACTACTGATCATCGGGAAAGGAAACATAGTAACGTTGAGAGTCTTCGTCGAACTCCCACTTGAGCTCATACGCGTCTCCTGGAGCGGAATCATCAGGCCCTGCATCTGGTGTAATAGTAATCTATGAGCCACAGGGACTCCGCAATCTCGCACCCTCGCGATCAAAACTATTTAAGCTTATAGGAATGGCAAGGTAAATATAAGTGGAGCTGCAGCAAGCGACTAGCAAGTATGGTGGCTAACTTATTCGCAAAAGAGAGCGAGAAGAGGAGGCAAAGCGCGAGCGAGAAACTAGAGAGCAACCTACGTAAACATTACTCCAACACCGTGTCCACTTCCCGGACTCCGCCGAGAAGAGGCCATCATGGTAACACACTCAGTTGATTCATTTTAATTGAATTAAGGTTCAAGTTATCTACAACCGGACATTAACAAATTCCCATCTGCCCATAACCGCGGGCACGGCTTTCGAAAGTTCAAATCCCTGCAGGGGAGTCCCAACTTAGCCCATGACAAGCTCTCACGGTCAATGAAGGAATAGACCTCCTCCCAAGACGTTCCGATCAGACTCGGTATCTCGGTTCTTCAAGACACTTCGACAGGTTAAAACAAGACCAGCAACACCGCCCGAATGTGCCGACAAATCCCGATAGGAGCTGCACATATCTCGTTCTCAGGGCACACTCAGATAGGTCAAGCTACGAGTAAAACCAACCCTCAAGTTTCCCCGAGGTGGCCCTGCAGGCTGCCCGGTTTGGACCAACACTCAGAGGGAGCACTGGCCCGGGGGGGGGGGGGGGTTAAAATAAGATGACCCTCGGGCTTCGGAAACCCAAGGGAAAAAGAGGCTAGGTGGCGAATGGTAAAACCAAGGTTGGGCATTGCTGGAAAAGCTTTAATCAAGGTGAACTATCAAGGGGTTCCCATTATAACCCAACCGCGTAAGGAACGCAAAATCCGGGAACATAACACCGATATGAAGGAAACTAGGGCGGCAAGAGTGGAACAAAACACTAGGCGAGAGGCCGAGCCTTCCACCCTTTACCAAGTATATAGATGCATTAAGATAACATGGCAATATAATGATATCCCAACAAGTAATTAAATGTTCCAACAAGGAACGGCCTTCAATCTTCACCTGCAACTAGCAACGCTATAAGAGGGGCCGAGCAAAGCGGTAACATAGCCAATCAACGGTTTGCTAGGACAAGGTGGGTTAGAGGTTTGACATGGCAATATGGGAGGCTTGAAAGCAAGTGGTAGGCATCGTAGCATTGGCATAGCAAAAGAGCGAGCAAACTAGCATAGCAAAGATAGTAGTGATGTCGAGGGTATCATTATCTTGCCTGCACAGTTGTCAGAGTTTACTGGATCCTCGAAAGCAAACTCAACGGGCTCCTCATTAGCAAACTCGTCTCCCGGATCTACCCAAACAAGACAAACAAGCAACAAGGATACAATCAACCACGTGCAACACCAAGCAATATGATGCAATGATGATATGCTATGCGGAATGCGATGCGAGATGCAAAATGCAAGATATGACAGGAAATGCATGAACCTGGCCTCAACTTGGAAAACCAAATGTGCCACTGGAAAGATGAGATAAAATCGCTTGAAAACGATATAAAGAATGCCGGAATCAGAGTTACGGTTTGGAAATGGCAATCGATTCAAAAATGACACTGGTCTGCGATTTACAGCAAGTAGGCATCTAAATGCAATGAGATGAACACGCTACAGCACCCAAACATGACAACAAAATACATGGCAGGGATGCACACAAGATGCTTAACAAAAGTCTAGCACTGAGCTATGGCCAAATCATCCATTAACAGGTTCAAACAAGCATGGCAAAAATGCATATGGCAAACAGATTTCAGACAGTGAAATTAACACTTCTCTGGAATTTCAGATCAGGTAGCCCTCTTCGAAGCCACAAAACTACATGCTATAGGACATGAACATGGCAAAGTAAAGCATGGCATGGAGCTACTCAAAGAGCTTAACAAAAGTCCCTTAGTGACCTTGAGCCAAAAGGGATCAGAAAATACAATTGCAAGCATGCGAACATAGCAAAAACATAATCAGTTTTCATACTTAGTGAAAACTGGAACATGCTGAAATATAACTCAAGTAGGCATGTTTACGAGCTCGATGCACTCACTATGGTGCAAGTCATGGCAAGACAAGCATACACCCACCAATAAGGCACAAAAGGCAAGCTAGACATGGCAAGAACAATAGCATAGCATGCACGGATCAACTACAACATCATCGGCAAAATTGCAAACAAGTTGACAATCTGCCCAGATTCACAAAGTAACAAAAGTAGAGCTCGATTGACTCAAGCTAGGTTGCTCCATAATTGCAAACAAAGACATGGATGGATAGAGCACTGCAATATTAACAAAACTCCCTTACTGATCATCCTCAAAAGTGGCACGAATCACTAGGAAACAATAAGAACATATGGCATCATGAGATAAACAGCTCCAGGACTTAGTGAAATTACTAAGTCCCTGAAAACAGACTTAGCAAGTGCACCACTTTGCAAGCTTGCACAAGTCACCACACACATCACAAAAATACATGGGTTGCACCTCTGGAAAGATTTACAAAACCTTTAACAAAACATATGTAGAGCATCAGGGCATATCATGCACACATTAATCATGGCAAAAATGACAAAAACCTAAATGGAGTAGCAGATCTGACAATTAACTCAAGTAGCCCTCTTCTAACAGCATTTCGGGCATCAAGATGAACCCAAATGAAAATGATGCAATGGAATGAAATGATGTACTCTCTGAGCTGAACATTTTGATATGCTATATGCATGAATCGGAGCTACGATTGCAAAGTTACGGGGCCACGAATAGAGGCACTTGGATCTGCAATTTCAGGAGTTAGAGAAAAAAACGACCTAGGGTTTCCAGATCTACACGCAAACCAAGGCGGCGGCGCGAGCACTGTTCACGGCAGGGACGAGGATGGCGGCCGGCGAGGGCGAGGTCGCCGGTGGCCAGGGTCGGCGGCGCAGGGGCTCGCGGTGGCCGGAGCTAGGGCCGGCCGGCGTCGCGGGGCCGGGCAGGCGTCGAGGCGGACCACGGCGGCCGGCGCGGAGGCGGCTTGGCGGCAGCAACGGCTGGCGGCGGCGGCGGCTTGGCGGCGGCGGCGGCTGGCGGCGCGAGGCGGGAGGCGGCGGCAGCGCGGCGGCGGCGGCGGCTCGGTGGCGGCGGAGCGAGGAGAAGGGTGCGGGCGCGCGGCGGCGGAGGGAGTGGGCCGCGGGGGCCTGGCCCGGGCCGCGACTGGCTTTGACGGTGGCGGCGGCGCGATGCCACGTGGTGGGCGGTGGTTGGCGCGGGCGGCGGAGCGGATGCGTCTGGCCGGGGCAGACGTGTCCGGCCGGCGCGGATCTGGGATTTAGGGTTTCGGGGAGAGGGGATCTAGGATATTTCGAGGGGGACCTATTTATAGGCATAGAGGGAGCTAGGAGAGTCAAAATGAGGTGCGGTTTTCGGCCACGCGATCGTGATCGAACGCTCTAGATGATGGAGCAGAGTTAGGTGGGTTTTGGGCCAAATTGAAGGGGTGTTGGGCTGCAACACACACAAGGCCTTTTCGGTCCCTCGGTTAACCGTTGTAGTATCAAACGAAGTCCAAATGGTACGAAACTTGACAGGCGGTCTACCGGTAGTAAACCAAGGCTGCTTGGCAAGTCTCGGTCCAATCCGGAAATTTTTAATCCCCACACACGAAAGAAAGCTAGAAATGACCACCGGAGGAGAGCGAAGCGCCGGAATGCAAAACGGACAACGGGGAAAATGCTCGAATGCAAGAGACGAACAAGTATGCAAATGCAATGCACATGTTGACATGATATGAGATGCATGACAACGATAACAACACACGGAGACAAAGACCCGAACCCAAGAAAATAAATATAACTTAACGCCGGAAACAGCAAGAGTTGGAGTACAAATTGGGAAAGTTACATCCGGGGTGTTACAACACTCCACCACTACGAACGGATCTCGTCCCGAGATCTAGGACTGAAAGAACACCGTGTACTCAGAACGGAGGTGATCCTCGTGCTCCCAGGTAGCTTCACGGTCAGAATGGTGTGACCACTTGACTTTGAGAAATTTGATTGACTTGTTGCGAGTCTTGCGTTCAGTCTCTTCAAGAATAGCAACTGGGTGCTCACGATAAGAGAGATCTTCTTGGAGCTCAATGTCCTCGAAGTTGATTGTGCGGTCAGGAGTCTTGAAGCATTTTTAAAGCTGAGAGACATGGAACACATCATGAACATTTGCAAAGTTTGAAGGAAGCTCGAGTTGATAGGCGAGGTCGCCTCTCTTGCTGACAATCTTGAAAGGTCCCACGTATCTGGGGGCAAGCTTCCCTTTGATACTGAAGCGACGAGTACCTTTCATTGGAGAGACGCGGAGGTAAACATGATCTCCGATCTCGAAAACCAAATCACGGTGCTTACTATCATAGTAGCTCTGCTGACGGGATTGGGCTGCTTTGAGGTTATCACGAATGACTTTGCACATTTCTTCTGCCTCTGTGATTAAGTCATTACCCAAAAGATGATGTTCACCTGTTTCAGACCAGTTGAGAGGGGTACGGCACTTCCTGCCATACAGAATTTCAAAAGGGGCCTTGCCCGAACTTGCTTAAAAACTGTTGTTGTAGAAGAATTCAGCATAGGGAAGACAATCCTCCCACTTCATGCCGAAGGAGATCACACAAGCCCTGAGCATATCTTCAAGAATCTGGTTGACACGCTCGACTTGACCGCTAGTTTGAGGATGGAAAGTTGTGCTGAAGCGGATGTTCGTGCCCATGGCCTTCTGAAAAGAATCCCAAAACTTCGAGGTAAAGATGCTGCCACGGTCTGAAGAGATCACTTGAGTAATACCATGCAGAGAGACAATACGAGAGGTATAGAGTTCCGCCAATTGAGCTATAGTGATCGACTCTTTGATAGGCAGGAAATGAGCCACTTTGGTGAGTTTGTCGATGACAACGAATATAGCATCATTGCCACGCTTGGACTTAGGAAACCCAGTCACGAAGTCCATTTCAATGTGGTCAAACTTCCATTCTGGAATGGCAAGAGGTTGGAGGAGACCAGCTGGCCTTTGGTGTTCTGCCTTCACTCTTCTGCAGACATCACATTCATTCACAAATTGAGTAATCCCGTGCTTCATTCGAGTCCACCAATAAGCCTGCTTAAGATCATGATACATCTTTGTGCTCCCAGGGTGGATGGAGAGGAGAGAATTGTGAGCCTCGTTCATGATCACTTTACGGAGGTCACCTTTGGGTACAACAATACGACCCTCGAAGAAGAGAGTGTCCTTGTCATCAAGGCGGTAGCACTTGTACTTGGACTGACTCTTGGCAATCCCAATCTTCACCTTTTTCACCATAGCATCAAGAAGCTGGGCTTGGCGAATCTGGTCTTCCAAGGTAGGAGAGACTTGAAGGTTGGCGAGGAATCATTGAGGAACAACTTGCAGATTAAGTTTGCGGAAAGCTTCACAAAGCTCGGGTTGATAAGGCTTGAGAATCAGACTGTTGCAGTAAGCTTTCCTGCTCAAAGCGTCAGCAATCACATTGGCCTTGCCTGGAGTATACTCGATACTCAGATTATACTCTTGAATCATTTCGACCCATCGAGTTTGCCTGAGGTTGAGATTAGGCTGAGTGAAGATGTACTTGAGACTCTTGTGATCAGTGAAAATGTCCACTTTTCCTCCCAATAGAAGATGTCTCCAAGTCAAAAGAGCATGCACAACTGCCGCCAACTCGAGATCATGAGTGGGGTAGTTCTTCTCATTAGGCTTCAATTGGCGAGAGGTATAAGCAACAACTTTCTTCTCTTGCATCAATACTGCGCCAAGTCCTTGGAGAGAGGCATCACAAAAGACCTCGTACGGCTTGGATTCATCAGGCGGAGTCAGAACTGGAGCAGTGATCAATTTCTCTTTCAAAGTGTTGAAAGCAATGTCACACTCCGGAGACCAAACGTACTTGACGTGCTTCTGGAGAAGATTTGAGAGAGGCTTCGTGATCTTAGAAAAGTTTTCAACGAATCTTCGGCAATAGCTTGCGAGACCAAGAAAACTGCGGAGTTGCTTCACGTTCTGAGGAGGTTCCCAATTCACAATTGCAGACACCTTCTCAGGATTCACGGCAATGCCCTTGGCAGAGATGATATGACCAAGATAAAGAACCTCATCAAGCCAAAATTCACACTTGGAGAACTTGGCGTAGAACTGATGTTCCCTTAGCTTATCAAGAACCAAACGCAAGTGCTTGGCATGATCTTCCTTGTTCTTGGAGAAAACCAGAATGTCGTCGAGATAGACCAAAACGAAGTCATTGGTGTAGGCGTTGAAGATGAAGTTCATCATGCGAGAGAAAGTCGGAGGAGCGTTGACGAGGCCAAAAGACATGACAGTGTATTCATATGAACCAAAGCTTGTCCTAAAAGCCGTCTTGGGAATATCTTGCTCACGGATTCGAATCTGATGATAACCCATACGGAGATCAAGCTTGGAGAATACTCGAGCACCTTTTAGTTGTTCGAACAGCTCATTGATGTTGGGAAGTGGGTATTTGTTCTTGATGGTCTTCTTGTTCATTGGATGGTAATCAACACAAAGTCGGTCCGTTCCATCCTTCTTCTTCACAAAAAGAACACCACAACCCCACGAAGAAGAACTAGGCCGGATGAGACCCATTTTCTCTTGAATATCGAGTTGCTTCTTCAGCTCCTTCAACTCTTCAGGTCCGAGCTTGTAAGGACGTTTGCACACAGGTTCCGTGCTAGGCTCAAGATCAATAACGAATTCAACTGGCCGGTGCGGAGGCATTCCTGGAAGCTCTTCTGGAAAGACGTCTTGATATTCGCAAACGACTGGAATTTGAGAGATAGCATCCAATTCACCCTTCTCATTGAGAGAAAATAAACGGATGGTATCATCACGAGCGGCAAAGACAATTACATCCTCAGACGAATGAGTCAATTGAATCTGCCTGGCTGCACAATCAAGCTGAGCCTTGTGCTTAGAAAGCCAATCCATTCTGAGAATAAGATCAATATCCGAGTTACCAAGAACCATTGGGGAAGAAAGGAACTTGTAGTTGCCCAATGTGATAGTAACATCTGGCACCTCCAGACTTGCACTCAAACGTTTGCCAGGAGAAACGATATCCATTTGTTTACCCAAATGAGAAGAAACAAACTCATGCTTGGTAAAAAAATGGCTTTGACATGAAACAATGCGATGCACCCGTGTCAAAAAGAACTCTTGCAGGAATATCATTAACAGGAAGGTTACCCATGATGACATCTGAAGAATCCTCTGCCTGAGCTGCATTCATCAAATTGACCTTGGTGTGCTTGGGGTTATGCTTGACCACAGCTGTACTTGCCGATCTGACAGGAGGAGGAGGAGGAAGATGCCTCTGGTTGAAACACTTGCTGGCATAGTGACCCTTCTGTTGGCACTTGTTGCACGTGACCTCTGAAAGCGGACGGTGATACAGAGCACTCGATCTTGGAGCTTGAGACAAAGTCTTGTTCTGAAAGCCAGGGTTGGGTGGGTGGGAAGAACCACTGCCACCTTTGCTCTTCTGCTGATACGGCTGACGAAATGGAGGAGGAGGAAGCCAATACTTCTGCTTCTTGGCCACTTGAGTAGAGGAAGAAGGAGTAACATCTCTGACTCGCTTCTTGGAAGCATCACACTTCAACTGAGCAGCCTCTTGCTTCAATGCCATGTTGTAGAACTCATCGTATCTCAAGGGCTCAAAGAGAACAAGAGCTAGCTAAATTTCTTCTCTGAGACCACCCCTGAATTGGTATATCATGCTCTTCTCATCAGGGACGTCCTGCTTGGCAAAGTGGGCGAGCTTCTGGAACAACTTGTTGTAGTCATAGACAGACAAAGAGCCTTGCTTCAGGTTGCAGAATTCCTCACGCTTCCTTTCAACCACGCTCTGCGGAATATGATGAGCTCGGAAATCTCGACGGAAATCATCCTAAGTGATAACACGTCCACCTCAGGAATCCTTGTACTACTGGAACCATTCTGCAGCTTGATCTTTGAGTTGGAAGGAAGCGAACTTGACAAAGTCCTCAGGCCTGACGTTACTGCACTCGAAATGCTTACACAGATCCACAAGCCAATCGTCAGCATTAGTTGCCTCAACACAATTGCTGAAAGTCTTTGGCCCGTTAGCAAGGAACTGGTTGAGTGTAGCAAAGTGATTCTGATTGCTGCCTTGATTCCCTTGGTTGCCTTGATTGCGCTCTTGAAGAATTTGCATGATCAACTGTATGTTTGCATTGGTTGCGGCCATCACAGCTTGCCATGCCTCTGGAGGAGGTGGAGGTGGTGGCGGATCAGGATTCGGAGTCGTGCGCGTTGGAGGAGCCATCCTGAAGAGGTTGACCACCATTAGCACATTGATAGACAAATATTGAAGCTGAATCCAACGGAATGAAAATTGCAACCTATAGTCTTCACATCCGAACAAAATGAACGAATGCATTCCTCTTGAAATGGTCACATATCCATAAATTGAGAAGCCACGTAGAATTAAGGTAGAGAAATAAATCAACAAGGTACGGATCAAGAACGAATAATCGATAAGAAATCCCAATCTCAAACCAATATCCGTGGAAGAAGAACTAGAGCTACTAGAATTCTCACCTATGAAACTCCCGAACCTTTCCGGTTATGCAATCAGGTGTTGGGGATATAGGGGAAGCATAATATCTCACCCAAACTAGCAAATCCTACATCCAGCTGTATCCATCCTTCAACACATAACCAAGAAACCTTCGGAAACCATCTACCTCAACCTTCGAAAAGCATCCGTTATACAAGTTATGGCGATACTCCCGAACTCCCGCCCCAGTACTGGGTGGCGTCGAGGTTATCTCACCAACGAACTGCATAAAAGAGATTTTCGATGTCGGCATACTAGACTCAGGTATTCCAGAACTACAACGATAAAATTATGATGACAACACCTCAGAGCTCAACTCCCCGGGACACTTCCACTAAACCCCTGACAGGAGGCACCAAGACAATGTTCTCATCATAAAACCATCGGAACGATTCCAAGATACCCGCGTGATCCTAAAAAAAAATTAGTGAAATTTGAGAAGAGAAGAGTCAAAACTCTATGTCAGGATGCCTTACCAGAGCGATGAGGAGACTGGGAAGTAAAAAGAATTCTTAAACTCTCCGATATATAATTCCTAAAAGACTCAAAACATTTTTCTAGACACAACTCAGACGCTAAAAACGATCAAGCAATGGGGCTCCTAAGGTCGGGGATGGCTCTGATACCAACTTGTAACACCCTCGATGCGACTATATCTCCCACGTGTCGAGGCACGACTTAGAGGCATAATCACATTGAAGGCATATGTCGCAAGTTAGGCAATCTTCACAACATCCCATGTAACATGATAATAAAAGGGGAGATAACATAGTTGGCTTACACTCGCCATGTCAATCAAGTACATAAATAACATTACATCAACCAAACACTCATGGCCCGGCTACGGCGCCAAAATAAAAGATAACCCAACATGCGACACAGTCCCGTTCACCCCCAACCTGCGCAAACATTACTCCAACACCGTGTCCACTTCCCGGACTCCGCCGAGAAGAGGCCATCACGGTAACACACTCAGTTGATTCATTTTAATTGAATTAAGGTTCAAGTTATCTACAACCGGACATTAACAAATTCCCATCTGCCCATAACCGCGGGCACGGCTTTCGAAAGTTCAAATCCCTACAGGGGAGTCCCAACTTAGCCCATGACAAGCTCTCACAGTCAACGAAGGAATAGACCTCCTCCCAAGACATTCCGATCAGACTCGGTATCTCGGTTCTTCAAGACACTTCGACAGGTTAAAACAAGACCAGCAACACCGCCCGAATGTGTCGACAAATCCTGATAGGAGCTGCACATATCTCGTTCTCAGGGCACACTCAGATAGGTCAAGCTACGAGTAAAACCAACCCTCAAGTTTCCCCGAGGTAGCCCCACAGGCTGCCCGGTTCGGACCAACACTCAGAGGGAGCACTAGCCCGGGGGGGTTTAAAATAGAATGACCCTCGGGCTCCAGAAACCCAAGGGAAAAAGAGGCTAGGTGGCGAATGGTAAAACCAAGGTTGGGCATTGCTGGAAAAGCTTTAATCAAGGCGAACTATCAAGGGGTTCCCATTATAACCCAACCGCGTAAGGAACGCAAAATCCGGGAACATAACACCGATATGACGGAAACTAGGGCGGCAAGAGTGGAACAAAACACTAGGCGAGAGGCCGAGCCTTCCACCCTTTACCAAGTATATAGATGCATTAAGATAACATGGCAATATAATGATATCCCAACAAGTAATTAAATGTTCCAACAAGGAACGGCCTTCAATCTTCACCTGCAACTAGCAACGCTATAAGAGGGGCTGAGCAAAGCGGTAACATAGCCAATCAACGGTTCGCTAGGACAAGGTGGGTTAGAGGTTTGACATGGCAATATGGGAGGCTTGAAAGCAAGTGGTAGGCATCATAGCATTGGCATAGCAAAAGAGCGAGCAAACTAGCATAGCAAAGATAGTAGTGATTTCGAGGGTATCATCATCTTGCCTGCACAGTTGTCAGAGTTGACTGGATCCTCGAAAGCAAACTCAACGGGCTCCTCATTAGCGAACTCGTCTCCCGGCTCTACCCAAACAAGACAAACAAGCAACAAGGATACAATCAACCACGTGCAAGACCGAGCAATATGATGCAATGATGATATGCTATGCGGAATGCGATGTGGGATGCAAATGCAAGATATGACCGGAAATGCATGAACCTGGCCTCAACTTGGAAAACCAAGTGTGCCACTGGAAAGATGAGATGAAATCGCTTGAAAACGATATAAAGAACGCCGGAATCGGAGTTACGGTTTGGAAATGGCAATCGATTCAAAAATGACACCGGTCTGCGATTTACAGCAAGTAGGCATCTAAATGCAATGAGATGAACATGCTACAGCACCCAAACATGACAACAAAATATATGGCAGGGATGCACACAAGATGCTTAACAAAAGTCTAGCACTGAGCTATGGCCAAATCATCCATTAACAGGTTCAAACAAGCATGGCAAAAATGCATATGGCAAACAGATTTCAGACTTAGTGAAATTAACACTTGTCTGGAATTTTAGATCAGGTAGCCCTCTTCGGAGCCACAAAACTACATGCTACAGGACCTGAACATGGCAAAGTAAAGCATGGCATGGAGCTACTCAAAGAGCTTAACAAAAGTCCCTTAGTGACCTTGAGCCAAAAGGGATCAGAAAATACAATTGCAAGCATGCGAACATAGCAAAAACATAATCAGTTATGCTGAAACATAACTCAAGTAGGCATGTTTACGAGCTCGATGCACTCACTACGGTGCAAGTCATGGCAAGACAAGCATAGACCCACCAATAAGGCACAAAATTCAAGCTAGACATGGCAAGAACAATAGCATAGCATGCACGGATCAACTACAACATCATCGGCAAAATTGCAAACAAGTTGACAATCTGCCCAGATTCACAAAGTAACAAAAGTAGAGCTCGATTGACTCAAGCTAGGTTGCTCCATAATTGCAAACAAATACATGGATGGATAGAGCACTGCAATATTAACAAAACTCCCTTACTGATCATCCTCAAAAGAGGCACGGATCACTAGGAAACAATAAGAACATATGGCATCATGAGATAAATAGCTCCAGGACTTAGTGAAATTACGAAGTCCCTGAAAACAGACTTAGCAAGTGCACCACTTTGCAAGCTTGCACAAGTCACCACACACATCAAAAAAATACATGGGTTGCACCTCTGGAAAGATGACAAAACCCTTAACAAAACATATGTAGAGCATCAGGGCATATCATGCACACATTAATCATGGCAAAAATGACGAAAACCTAAATGGAGTAGCAGATCTGACAATTAACTCAAGTAGCCCTCTTCTAACAGCATTTCGGGCATCAAGATGAACTCAAATGAAAATGATGCAATGGAATTAAATGATGTACTCTCTGAGATGAACATTTTGATATGCTCTATGCATGAACCGGAGCTACGGTTGCAAAGTTATGGGGCCACGAACAAAGGCACTTGGATCTGCAATTTCGGGAGTTAGAGAAAAAACGACCTAGGGTTTTCAGATCTGCACGCAAACCGAGGCGTCGGCGCGAGCACTGTTCACGGCGGGGACGAGGACGGCGGCCGGCGAGGGCGAGGTCGCCGGTGGCCAGGGCCGGCGGCGCAGGGGCCCGCGGTGGCCGGAGCTGGGGCCGGACGGCATCGCGAGGCCGGGCCGGCGTCGAGGCGGACCGCGGCGGCCGGCATGGAGGCGGCTTGGCGGCGGCGGCGGCTTGGTGGCGGCGGCGGCTTGGCGGCGGCGGCGGCTGGCGGCGCGAGGTGAGAGGCGGCGGCAGCGCGGCGCGGCGGAGGCGGCAGCTCGGTGGCGGCGGAGCGAGGAGAAGGGCGCGGGCGCGCGGCGGAGGAGGGAGTGGGCCGAGGGGGCCTGGCCCGGGCCGCGGCGGGCTTTGACGGTGGCGGTGGCGCGATGCCACGTGGCGGGCGGTGGTTGGCGCGGGCGGCGGAGCGGACGCGTCCGGCCGGGGCGGACGTGTCCGGCCGGCGCGGATCTGGGATTTAGGGTTTCGGGGAGAGGGGATCCGGGATATTTTGAGGGGGACCTATTTATAGGCATAGAGGGAGCTAGGAGAGTCCAAATAAGGTGCGGTTTTCGGCCACGCGATCGTGATCGAATGCTCTATATGATGGAGCAGAGTTAGGTGGGTTTTGGGCCAAATTGAAGGGTGTTGGGCTGCAACACACACGAGGGCTTTTTGGTCCCTCGGTTAACCGTTGGAGTATCAAACGAAGTCCAAATGGTACGAAACTTGACAGGCGGTCTACCGGTAGTAAACCAAGGACGCTTGGCAAGTCTCGGTCCAATCCGGAAATGTTTAATACCCACACACGAAAGAAAGCTAGAAATGACCACCGGAGGAGAGCGAAGCGCCGGAATGCAAAACGGACAACGGGGAAAATGCTCGAATGCAAGAGACGAACACGTATGCAAATGCAATGCACATGATGACATGATATGAGATGCATGACAATGATAACAACACACGGAGACAAAGACCCGAACCTGAGAAAATAAATATAACTTAACGCCGGAAACGGCAAGAGTTGGAGTACAAATTGGGAAAGTTACATCCGGGATGTTACAACACTCCACCACTACGAAAGGATCTCGTCCCGAGATCTAGGACTGAAAGAACGCCGGGTACTCAGAACGGAGGTGATCCTCGCGTTCCCAGGTAGCTTCACGGTCGGAATGGTGTGACCACTTGACTTTGAGAAATTTGATTGACTTGTTGCGAGTCTTGCGTTCAGTCTCTTCAAGAATAGCAACTGGGTGCTCACGATAAGAGAGATCTTCTTGGAGCTCAATGTCCTCGAAGTTGACTGTGCGGTCAGGAGTCTTGAAGCACTTTCGAAGCTGGGAGACATGGAACACGTCATGAACATTTGCAAAGTTTGTAGGAAGCTCGAGTTGATAGGCGAGGTCGCCTCTCTTGCTGACAATCTTGAAAGGTCCCACGTATCTGGGGGCAAGCTTCCCTTTGATACCGAAGCGACGAGTACCTTTCATAGGAGAGACACGGAGGTAAACATGATCTCCGATCTCGAAAACCAAATCACGGTGCTTACTATCATAGTAGCTCTTCTGACGGGATTGGGCTACTTTGAGGTTATCACGAATGACTTTGCACATTTCTTACGGGATTGGTTTCACTAAAGACTTAGGATTTTGCCAGTGTGATTACCCTACCGTGAGGAATTTGAGAGTTCAAATTTTCAATCGTTGTTGCACAAGTGCTAGCTGTAGAGTGGATCCTTATCCCGACAATGGACTTGTCCGAAGGGCATGATGGTCAAATCATGTCGGGTTACCCCCAGGCTATAAATGACCGCCCTCACAACCATTTATTGGTTGGCTGCTCCAAGAGATTGATTGATAAGTGTCAACTAGAGAACCCCGCCCTCCGAAGAACCTGAGAGAATCCTAAGTGAGGAAAGCCCTAGACAACCAGAGCCAAAGTGATTGAGCATCACTGAATAGATTGTCTTGTGTGATCCGAATCTTGTTACCTTTCAAGATTGTGATCTTGTAGATGATTAGGCGTCATGTTCTGAGAATCCAAGAAGAAATTGTGGGGTGCCATAGAACAACTCTGCGAAGGTTTTGGAAGTCTACCTTGAAGACTTTCCATGAGTGATTGGGCGAGGTCTAAGTAATCTTAACTCAAGGAGAATAAGGTGAAGACTAAATGTCTTCTGAGTTAAATATCAAGCTTCTCTAACTAGACATACAATTGCCACAGCAACTAGAACTAGTCAAACAAATCCATTGTCTTCATTGAGCTATCCAATTATATTTCTTGAAATCTTTAATTTCCACATCTGTGTGTTGAATACTTTATCTCTCTTCCCTTGAAGACTTTGACTATAGACTTTCTCAATTTCATCACCCCATGTTATGTTATGTTTGTCTTCAGTTTTGTTGCACTTAGTTTATATATCTATTCTTCAACATGTTTAGTATATTTTGTTACTTCCTTTGCATGTCATGTTATGTCTTGATGACTTTGTCGCTGGTCTGATTTGCATGCATAGTGTAGTTCCACTTCAGTTCATTTATTCTTCATGCTATTATTCTTCTAAGAATTTGCTTCTTTCAATTTGATAAAAATCTCCCATTCACCCCCCCCCCTGGTCGATATCACGCACTTCCAATAATATTACATATGAACAGCAACAACTAAATTAACACTACTACTTTTCCATTAACACGCAATTAAATAGTGCATATGGAAAGTTAAACATTGTTGTGACATAACACTTAAGACAACAGGGGCATCATGCCCTTACACAACCCCAGGGTGCTGAACCATGAGCAAAATATATAAGTTTTGCAGCAAAAGTTCAGGCGATCTAGAAACAATGAAACTAAGTAACTAGAGAGCACATAGAATGTCACCCTGGAAGCAATGCTTATGGCACTTGACCTGCGCATGACTGAGATGGAGGAGTTCTATATCTGCACCTTGAAGCATATCCCACACAGGCATAGGGTAATCAGGTCGCTCGGGACGATCATGTGACTGCGACAAAATTCCTGGTCCCTGCCAAGCACCAGCTACACGTGAAAGTTCTGAACATGCACCCAGAACTCACACCACTTGTTAGCACATAGCCTCATGATGCGAAGAGGCTTGAGGATTAGCCATTGCTTCCTCAACGACATGAAGCTCAGTGACTCCCATGCCGATGTCTTCCTCGTCCTTGATCTGCATGCAGAACCTGAGTGACTCCCATACCCCCTCCTCATGGCCGATCCTAGGCCTACAATTAATGATCAGCAGCTGGCGCATTGCGGTGAACCGGCCCGGCACGCCCAGCCTCTTCAGTCAGCGGTTAGCCGGGATGGTGTCCCCGGCAACCTCGGCGCCAGTGCCGACCTACGCCCCTCTACTAGTGGTGTCCCACTCTATCTTCACGACCTTGTCAGTTTAGTGGATGGGAGTAAGTACAAACAACATGACCCTATGATCAATGCCCAGTTGCACTGATCATTGGCAGTTGCGCTTGGGTGGTGCCATGATCAGATCATAGCACCACCCAAGTGCAGTTGCCAATGATCATAACATTCACATTTGTCCTACTACTATTTCTAGCATTCATATTTGTCCTACTACTATTTATAGTATGCACATGCATTGTCCTACTATGATCATGCAAGCACGTAGCACACAGACTATATGATCATGCACACCATGCACACACCCTAACTAGCAATCTAACAAGAACACCCTAAACAATAGCATGAACATCGTAAGCAACATTGTCATTGTGCCAACAACAATATGTCATCAACACCCTAGGCATGAGCAAGAACACCCTAAGTAGTAGCATGGAATCCCTAAGCATGAGCAACAACACCCAACTAATCAAGCATTGTTGTGATTCAACCGCAATCGATTGAATTCCAATCGAATGCAGTCCAATCCAATCAAATCCATTGTAATCGAATCTAACTTATTCAGAACTACGCAAAACTCTAACTACCCATGGGAGTACTAGGGACAAATCGCTTACCAGAGCGGTTGTCGTTGAAGGGAACCCCAGCCACAGAGCAAACCCTGGTAGGAACAAGGGGTCGGCCGACGTGGATGACCTGGCCAATTCGAGGGCCCTCGCCACTCTGTCTATGCTCCTCATGATGCGCGAGCTGCGGAAAGAGAGTGCCACCGTCGATGCGTCGCTCGTGCTCCCCTCGCCTTGCCCCAGAGCAAGGGGAGAAAACCCTACTGACCACGGCTGCCGTCGTCACACCCAACGGTCTTCCAGCTGTCATCGAACCTAAAATGAGGAGGTCCGGAGCTGGATCCAGAGCACGCGGTGGCGCAATGGCCGCTACCCGCGGCCTGGTCCAGAAGGGGGACACCGCCCGATTGTCGCCATCAGGTCAATGCCGGAAGAGACGAGGTCGGCCACCCACCGATTTTGGATGGCTTTGTTGCCGATGAGAATGGGGGTGGGGGCCGCGCGGCTGTGGGTCTGCCATCGAAGAGCACGAAGGGGCGGTGAGGAAGAGAGAGGGATTGCGGTGTGAATGCGAGTGGGCGGTGACTGGAGAGAGGGAATGAAGTTATGAGCTATGAGTTGTCTCGTCGCCCCCCGTGCTTCTCAATGCATGCAGGCAAGGGGCACGCGTGGCTCGAGCGAGCCTAACTTGCGAAAAAACGGCTGATTCGGCCGTTTCCCCTCAGCCAGGCCCAGGACTGCTTCAACTTCCGTGTGGGCCGAGAAACAGATGCAACCCAACCAACTAAACGCCCCATTTTTTACATCACATGTGGGTTTGGTTGAGCTGTATGCAGCCTACCAAACACACCGTTGATACCTTTCTTTCAGGCGTTGTATTAGATGGAGTAGCAGCGAGCAGTTGTTTTGTTAGGCCTTGCGCTAGGCTTATAAAACGGTGGATAAATGGTATACTAGAAGAAAAACAGTTTCCCACATGAACATATATAGCTATTGGAACAAAACCTGACCATAGACCACATTTAGTACGTTTTGGTAGAAACAAACTATATCAGTACCTAGAAACTATTGCACTCTGGTGAACGGTCACACTCTCAAGTAAAGACGATGATTAACTTAATCTACTAGTTGCCACTTTGCTAGCTGTTCGCGAATCGCAGTGTCATGCCAATTAGAAAATTTGTAAAAAAAAAAAAGGCTTAAAGCCAAGGACACGTACTCTAGAGGACCACACGTAGTTTGCTATAATTTCCAACGGTGGATCGAGCAAATCAGATCAAATAACATGAAAAACTTGTGGCCATCTCGAGCCGCAACTGTTGTTTATACTCAGCAAACGAGGCCAGTAAGATAAGCAAACTAGTACAAACCTGAGGATAACATTGATTATTAGCGACCTTCGTTGTGGCCACCACGAGATATATTCTCAAGCTAAGCATGGGCTTGCCTGCATGGAACACAAGGCAGCGTATCTTTCCAGATCCTAATGAGGATTACCTCAAGTAAAGAATCCTATATAGGGTTGATGGATCCAAAGCTGTGCAGCGCAGTTGTCGGTTCAGACTACCGGTGCAACCATCGACACTTGTGTGATAAGCATCAACACTTGGCACTGCTCCCGGACCGGAAACATGTAGCGGATCCAGTTCTTGGAATTCGATTTCTGTCCACACTGCTGCGGAATTAAGTTAAATATTACTGTCACCATTTGCTTCTAAATGTAAGACATTTTGTTAGTTTAAATTAAACATCCCAAAAAAATAAACTATGTCTTATATTTAGAAACAGAGTGTGTAGTATACTAATGTATAATGTGTAATATAGTGAATTGAATTTTTTTATTTGAAAATTTACTAATTACTACCGTTATGTGGAGTACCGTCTATATAACCAAGCGGTCAGCTTGGTAAGCTACCTACAAAAAATTGCAATAAAAAAGAGTACCATATATATAAGGAAAGGTACACACTCTACCTGGGCAATGCATAAGCCAAACAGAAACCTAAGGGCATGAGCTATGGAGGCAACACCTCAGTGCTGCCCTAGCTACCAACGCTACATCACTGGATCGCACTTGAAAAAAATACCAGTTCTCTCTCTTACTTTACCAGTAGGCCTTCGCACATCCATTACATTTCTTCCTTTATTTTTGGATAAGGCAACAGCCTCCTCTGCAAGAGTTTGTTTCGCTCTGACACCACTAGCTTATTTTCTCTCACTTCTCTACATCGACTATTTTTTTGACGTGGATCCATTGAGCAGCTGTCCACGGTGTAGCATAACCCATGCCCTAAGGGCGCCACCATACGTCGCCTGTACTGAGCATAGAGGAAGCGTCACTCATTTTTTTTGTTTGCTTTATTTTTTATTTTTCATATTCCTCTTCCCAAATACATTGTGCACATACTTGTTCGCATTTTTTACAACAAAATTGTTCAAGGTTTTTATGAAAAAACACTTGAAAACCAGAACAAAACAAGTTTTTTTGAGCAAAAAATAGAGAAAACCAGATAACCGGTAGAAAAACAAATAGCTTGAAACCGGAGGGGGGTCGTTCTGTGCGTTTGCCTATTGAACGCTCACTAGGTGAAGTAGCGAAATCCCTATTGAACACTCACTAGATGAAGTAGCCTGGGCATCGCACAGGCCGACAACTCAGCGACGGGGATAAGGGCCGGCCCATTCGACAGGTATGCGCTCCACAAGATCCCGGTTTTAGGAACATTCTGGAAGGTTCCAGCCCTGCTTTTACCGGTTTTGGGAACCCTCAGAAAGGTTCTTGAACTAGGTTTTTCTTTAGTGGTTTTATTTGTCGTTTTTGTTTTTTTCTTAATCTTTTCTTTTTCTTGTTTTTTATTTCTTTTTAAAAAATCTCAAAATATATATAACTCAAAATATTCCTGTTTCAAAAAAAACTGATTTTCAGAAAATGTTTAGAATTTCAAAAATTGTTCATAAATTTCTACAATTGTCCACATTTCCAGAAAAAAACATGTTTTCTTAAAAACTTTTAATTTCTAAAAAGATGTTGTGTTTTGAAAAGTATGTTCAAACTTAAAAAAATTGGAATTTAAGAAGTTTCTAACAATTTAGAAAAAATGAACGCATTTTTTGACAATGTGGGAGAATTTTAAAATATGTTCATAATCTTCAAAATTGTAGTGTTTTCAACATTTTTTTAAAAAATATAGAAATGTTCAAAACGATTTAAAAAAACTTCGGATCTACTGCTGAAGCTAGTTATTTATATATTCGCACTGACCAAGAATCACAAACGCTCAACAGCTCAAGTGGCTAGCAATAGTCGTTTACTACCTAGAGATCTCAGGTTCAATCCTTTTGTAAGTGCACTGTAAATGGGTCAGCTCAGTCGAGGCTCACTTGTGTGCGTCACACCGCTATTTGACACAATGAGCGTCGGGAGATCCCGTTTTGACGCACTTTGCATCAAACAATCGACCTATCGCATAGGGCAGTGATAGACTGGCTCGGCCCAGCACCGAGTGTCCTACTATAGCACAAAAATTGTGAAGGGATTGAACACAAGACCTCCTTCTCATGTGTGTGTTGCTAGAAAATTGGCTTGATGACAATCCATGACTACGCAGTAGTGCAAAACCTTTAGAACTAAACAACATCGGCGGCAGATTCACACATTTTTGAACTTCAAATGCGACAAATTGTTTTGTAAAAATGAATATTTTTTAAACAAGAACATTTTTTGAATTGGTAATCCATTTTTCAAAATAATAAAACATTTTTTGAAAAATGCTAACAGTTTTCGGAAAGCCCGCGGATTTTTTTAATCTGTGAAAAAAATTGAAAACGGATTTTTGGTTCTGATATTCTAAATCAATTTTTCAAATCATGAATATTTTTTGAATCGTTGAACAATTTGTTTAAATGGGAAGATTGTTTGAAATTTCGAACAAGTTTGAAAATGCTTACAATTTTTAAACATGATTGTTTTAAAACTCCTGAATTTTTTTGAAAACATGAACAATTATTTGAAAATACAGACATGTTTCAAATTTGTGAACAATTGTTGAAACTGTGAACATTTTCTATGAAATTGCGAACAGATTTTAAAATTTGTGAACTTTTGTAAAAAAAAGATATCAAAATAAGGACGAAAACCAAAAAATAGTAAAAGAAACGAACAAAGTAAAAAAATGGTTCTGGGAACCTTCTAGAAGTTTCCTAAAACCGGTAGAAAACCGTGCAACAAAACCTATGCTAAAGCTATCTAATGGGCCGACCCATTCTGTCGCTCAGTAGCTCATCTTCGTGCGAAACACCTGCATTTTGCCACATAATGCGGCGAATAGGAGCGCCCAAATGGTAGCGATCCTATTCACATGCGTACCGATGAGGATAGCGATCAAACGCATGCCCCCCGTTCTAAATAAACGCGGAAAGTTAAAAAATCTATGGGGTGGCTACAGATGTTGTAAGGGCCAATCCATTTCGGGTATATTTTCACCTATTTTGGGAAAACTACCCTGAATCGGTTTTTTCTTCTATGTTTTTTCATCTGGGTTTTTCCTTTATTTTCCGTGTTTGTTTTTAACTTTTATTTCCTTTTTTGTCTTTCTATATCTTTATTTTTACATTTATTTTGGCGAACCTTTTTATAAATTTTTAACTACTTTTTACATATCAAGAACTTTTTAAAAATCTTAAAAAACAAATTAAATTGTGAACTATCTTGGAATACTTGAACTTTTTTTGAAAATCATGAACATTTTTTTAATTCGTGAGCGTATTAATAATTTCAGAACATTCTTTGAAAATAACAAAAAAAAATTGGTACATGAACAATTTTAAAATACGTGTTTTTTTGAAAATCACGAGCATATTTTTAATATTAGGAAACAATAAAGTACTTTTGATTCCCTCGAGCACTTTTTCAATACGGTGAATAGTTTTTGGATTTTTGATTTCTGACGATTTTTTTCCGAGCACAATTATTTTAAACATGAACAATTTTGGAATATCAAAGGGATTTTGAGAAAATCACCAACATTTTATGAATCCTTGAACATTTTCATCATAATCGTGAACAATTTTTAAACTCATGATTGTTGGTGCGAACTTTTTTGAATAAGCAAACATTTTTCAAAATCCCGAGCATATGTTACTTATCCGCAGACATTTTTGAGTATTTTTATAATATTCCTAAACATTTTTAGAATTTCAATTTTTTTCTGAAATCCAAAAATATTTTATTTTTCATAGATTTTTCTGAAATCCCAAACAAGGGGCGCCCCAACCCGCAGGTGGGCCAGCCCAAAATGTACCTGTATTTCGTTTCATGATTTAAAAACATGCTCTGGAAATTAAAAAATGTGTGGGAAATAAATAATGTATCGAAATCACTAACATTTTTTGAATACGCAAACATTTTTCGAAGTAACAAACATTTTTTGTATGTGCGTGGATTGTCGTTTCCTGATTTAAATCAGGCTGCGTACTTCGTGGCATTACGACCGCTCGACTGAAACGCGCAAGAATGGGCCGGCCGAACACGGGCAAAGATTCTTCAACGCTTATTTTTCCAAAAAAATCATATTTTTCAGTTCGGTTTTTTTTACCTTTGCCTGTATTACGAAATATTCTAAATATATTCCTTAAAAATCAGTTTATATGCAAAATTAAACAATGTTAAACCGGTATCTGCAAAAATGTTAAACGTTTATATAGAAATGTTTCTATAAAAATTGTACAACATATATTTAAAGTAGACATCAATATATATAGGTAAATATTTATATGTGAAATGTGAAATGTGTATATAAAAAATGTTCCTGGCGTATACAAAAAATGTGCAATGTGAAAGGAATAAAGTAGACATAAAAATATATGTTTAATAAATATAAATCGTGTACTTGAATTTTCTTAAAAGTGTATTTTTTTCAAGGTATACAAAATATGTACAATGTGCAATGAAAAAGATAGCATGAAAACATATAAGATGTCAAAAAAAATTATCAAGTATTTGGAAAATTTTAACTTGTACATTAAAAGTGTTCCTGGTATATACAAAACATGTTCAATGTGTATGTAAATAAGTTTACATCAAAACATATATTTGAAAATAAATGTAAACATGTATTTGGAAAAATATTGAACTTGTACTGAAAAAATGTTTCAGAACTATATGAAAAATGTTTCATCTATTTAAAAAACTCGTTAGACTTGAGTAAAAGTAATATTCCAGTTCTATAAGAAAATTGAAAGACAAAGTCAATGAAAACAGACAAAAGAAACAATAGAATGAAGAAAACCAATGAAAATAGTGCAAATAATGAAAGCAGTAAAAATCGAGAAAGAAACAAAGGAGAAAACCATTGAAAACAAACGAAAAAACAAAGAAAACAGAACAAAAGTAAAGAAAATAGGAAACATAAGTAGAAAATTGAAATGGCGAGGATGGGGTGGGTGGGTTGCGCAGTTGTGATTTGGAAACACGTTCGGAAAATCAAAAATGTTGCACAATCATGAATATTTTCTTAATATGTGAATAGTTTTCACAATCATGAACATTTTCTAACTTTGTGCGGATTTTTGTTTCGTGATTAGAGAGGGGGTGAGGGGGGGCATTTGGGGGTGCGCCTATACCTTGCTTAGTGCGCGCCTGTAGGAGCGGTCACCAAAAGCCCATTAGAATGGGCCCGCCCAGAACTGGCAGAGATCTTCCACACTTTTTTCTTTATATTTGTATTCACATTTTTGCATTCGTGTTCTTTTATTAATTTTGTACATTTTCCTTGTTCTATAAATATTCCGAATATATTATTATAAAAATCACTTTATCTACAAAATTGATTTTTTTTTTCAGGTGCTTGAAAAATGTTAAACATGTATATAAAAATATTTCTAATGTTTAGAAAATTTCTACAATGCATATGGAAACAAATAAAATCAAAACTCATATATGAAAAACGATACTAAACATGTAGAAGGAGGGGGAAGGGGAGGAGAGGGCATTCGGGGGTGGCAAACCCTATTCAGTGCTGCAGGCGCCGGTTATGGGCAATTTTCCTAACTGGCGCCTGCAACTGCGTTAGGTGGGCTGGCCCATTTACCTGTTTCAGTCTGTAGGTAGTTTTTCTTCTATTTCCAAAAACGACAAAACAATGCGCTCGCGTGGTGGGTCAAACCATTGTCCTCCCGTGTCGAGGCGCCAGACGCTAACCACCCCGCCACTCAACCTCGTCTGTAATTTTTCAAATTTATCATTCTTTTATTACGTCCACTGTTCCTTTCCTTTTGTCTTTTTTCCTTCCCTTTTTCCTGTTATGTTGAACTTTTTATGCGAAGTTGATGAACGTTTCTCTAAAAGATGATGAATTGTTTTTCAACTTTTAATGAACTTTTTTTCAAATTTGATGAACCTTTTTCATATTTGATGAACTTTTTCCAAATTTGACGAACCCTTTTCTAATCTGATGAACTCTTTTCAAAATTTGTAAACTTTTATGGAAATTGATGACCTTTTCCCAAAATTGATGAACTTTATTTCAAAATCGATCTGTAACACCCACAATGCAGCTATATCTCCCACGTGTCGGGGTACGACTTAGACGCATAGCCGCATGGTAGGTATGTCGCAAGAGGGGTAATCTTCACACAATCCCATGTACTGAATAGAAAGGAATAAAGTGTTGGCTTACAAACGCCACATCACACAAATACAAGTTAAACATACATCATCGAAGGTATAGTCAAAGGTCCGACTACGGAACCAAAGTAAAAGAAGACAACCCCAATTGCTAGATCCCTGATCGTCCCAACTGGGCTCCACTACTGATCAACCGGAAAAGACATAAAACATCGATCAAGATCTTCATCGAGCGGCCACTTGAGCTGGGTTGCATCATCTGCACTGGTATCATCGGCACCTGCAACTGTTTGGAAGTATCTGTGAGTCACGAGGACTCAGCAATCTCACACCCGCGAGATCAAGACTATTTAAGCTTATGGGTAGGAAAGAGTAGTGAGATGGAGCTGCACCACTAATCATATATGGTGGCTAACATACGCAAATGAGAGCGAGAAGAGAAGCAACGCAATGGTCGAGAAGCTAGAAGTGATCAAGAAGTAATCATGAAACTACTTACGTTCAAGCATAACACAAGAACCGTGTTCACTTCCCAGACTCCGCCGAGAAGAGACCATCACGGCTACACACGCTGTTGATGCATTTTAATTAAGTTAAGTGTCAAGTTCTCTACAACCGGATATTAACAAATTCCCATCTGCCCATAACCGCGGGCACGGCTTTCGAAAGTTCAAACCCTGCAGGGGTGTCCCAACTTAGCCCATCACAAGCTCTCACGGTCAATGAAGGATGTTCCTTCTCCCAGGAAGACCCGATCAGACTCGGAATCCTGGTTACAAGACATTTCGACAATGGTAAAACAAGACCAGCAAAGCCGCCCGATGTGCCGACAATCCCGATAGGAGTCGCACGTATCTTGTTCTCAGGGCAACACCGGATGAGACTAGCTACGAGTAAAACCAACCCTCACGTTTCCCCGAGGTGGCCCCGCGGGCAGCTCGGTTCGGACCAACACTTAGAGAAGCACTGGCCCGCGGGGGGGGGGGGGGGGGGTTAAAATAAAGATGACCCTCGAGAGTGTGACTCCCAAGGGAAAAGTAGGTGGTGGTGAGGCAAATGGTAAAACCAAGGTTGGGCCTTGCTGGAGGAGTTTTATTGAAAGCAAAATGTCAAGGGGTCCCCATAACACCCAACAGCGTAAGGAATGCAAAAATCAAGGAACATAACACCGGTATGATGGAAACTAAGGCGGCAAGAGTGGAACAAAACACCAGGCATAAGGCCGAGCCTTCCACCCTTTACCAAGTATATAGATGCATTAATATAAATAAGAGATATTGTGATATCCCAACAATATCCATGCTCCAACATGGATCAAACTCCATCTTCACCTGCAACTAGCAACGCTATAAGAGGGGCTGAGCAAAGCGGTAACATAGCCAAACAACGGTTTGCTAGGAAAGGTGGGTTAGAGGCTTGTCATGGCAACATGGGAGGCATGTTATAGCAGGTGGTAGGCATCGCGGCATAGCAATGGAGCGAACAACTAGCAAGCAAAGATAGAAGTGATTTCGAGGGTATGGTCATCTTGTCTGAGATCCCGCAAGGAAGAAGAACGAGTCCATGAAGAAGACAAACGGACATAGTTGAATGAATCCTCACAACTCCGGAACGAAACCGAAGCTAACGAGAGAAGCAACCGGGAAAGAGGCAAACAACATAGTAAACAACCATCAAATCAACATGGCATGATGCACAACCAAGTATGATGCATGTCTGGTTCAATGAAGCATGGCATGGCAATGTGCACAAGCAATCCTACAAATTAAGTGGAGCTCAATATGCAACGAGTTGCATATTGACGGAACACCAATCAATTATTTAGTTCTCTCTCGTTTATGCACTGAACAATATTAAATGTTGGTTAGCATGGCAATAGGTGAAGCATATGAAAACTACCTATCTAGGCAAGTTTAAATGAGGCCGGAAATAACAAACAACAATTCCGGAAAATCCTCATATGCATATATTAGGTTTGGTACTGTTCTTCCCTAAACCATATTTTAGAGTTATTAAACATGCAAGATGAGTGCACCATGTTAAACTAGGCATTTTCCTGCCCCATTTACATATCAAGTTTACTTAAAACCGAGCTACGATTATTTAGTTATGAAATAAAGCATTTTAACATGGAAATAGGAAAAATATATGCAAACATCATTTTAAACATTTTTAACATGATTGAAAGTGGCATATTATGAAACTACACAAAATTCTAAGCATTTTACATATATGAAGTTTTTACAAAAGAAGCATAGTTTGTGAGATATTAAATGTAAGAACATGAGGGTCTTTTCTATAAAACAACGTCTCTGGAAAATTAGAAAAAATGTCCTCGCAGGAAAAAAAACATCACGGGCCAGATCTGAGCCAAACTGGGCCGGGGAAAGTTGTTGGTTGCTCACCATGGGCTGGGCCCAGACAGTGGAACAGGAGTCCGGGCAAGCCTAGAGCGATGCTGGGCCTCGCAGGCCGATCGAAGCAGGGGAGCGCTGGCCCTGGAGATTGAGCGAGGTCAACGCGAGCGGGCGACATCGGGTCTTTGTTCGAAGCATAGGAGAGGCATCGACAGATCCGGGTGGTGAAGGCCGTTCCCGCCGGCAGACTTGACGGATCGAGGTCGGGGAAGGCCCTGGCGACCATGGTGGGACTTGGCGGACTCTTGCGACTCTGGCAGCTCCAGGTGATGGACGACGACGAGGAGGAAGGGTGCGTTGGTATAAGACAACAGGAGGAGGTCCGACGGCCATCATTTCATCTCGGCAGCAGGGCGTCGGGGAGCGGCTGCAGCAACATGGCTCCGGCGGTGGGGAGGTCCAGGCGAAGAGCAGAGGCCACGCGATGAGCGGCACAGGAACGAAGACTGGGCGCGGGTCCAGAGACAAGGGTGGCTGCTTCGGTCGTCGGCGTGGTCCTGTGTGAGAGAGAAGTGAGGCGCCGGAGATATTACAGAGAGAGGGAGAGAGAGCAGCGGGGAAGAAGAGAGGCGACGAGGAGCTGCATAAGGCCGGCCTTGGAGCACTGGCCCGGGGCGACGAGATGAGGCCGAGCGCTCCTGCTCGGCCACGGGCGTGGAGAGAGACGAGGGGAGGCGCTGCCTCATGCGATTGCTGGTGAGGAAAATCAAGGGAGAGGGTGGTGGCGGTTCGTTGGGCAGGAATGGGCCTTGACGGGATCCCGAGAGGATTTGGTGCAGTGGCGGCACAGAATAGGAAGGACAGGACAGCTCCCCTAAATTTTAGGGTTTCTCTCTTTATATATGTTGTTGGAATTAGGTTAGGGGGTAATCGGTCCGTCCGACCGTAATCGGAGGGTTGAGAATAAATTGGTTAGGGAGTCCAATTAACAAAATGGAGATGGTTTAGGGATGTTTGGGGATGAACTGGACCCAACGGTGACGACTGCCCAGGTCGGGTTCGGGGAAGTTTCGGACACGCACATGAGGGGGTTTGTGCACTGAGCAAAGAGGGGTTTTCGGACCGTGCGATCGCATCGGACGGCTCCGGACGTGAAGAGGGGTAGGCATGGGCCTAGGTGGACTGTGGAGAGCGGGTTGGTCTGAGAGAAGAGGGGAGAGATGCAGCCCGGCACAGTTTCCGGAGACCAAAAACGTCCGATGAAAAGACCGGTTATACTGCCGCTATAGTTATCCATTGGGGCATCAAACAGACTCCAAATGCGATGAAACTTGGCAGGCGGTCTATCTACACTATAATAAGACCACACGCCAACTTTCATCCCATTCCGATAACATTTTCCGGCCACCTATAAAATAATATTTCGGACGTGCCGCGAGGGCGTGCGAGTGTGTTTGGGCTCAGAACGGACAACGGAAGGAACGGGGAGACCGGGGCGGATGCAAGTTTTGAAAACATGATGATGCAATGCACATGATGACATGACAAGATGCAACACGCAAGCGAAAGACATGGCAACGATGGCGAATAACTGGGAGACACCTGGCGCATAGGTCTCGGGGCGTCACAACACTCCACCACTACGAGAGGATCTCGTCCCGAGATCTAGGATGGCACCAGGGAAAACTGAAGAAGAAGAGGTAAAAACAAAGTTGCTTCTTTGATAAACGAGTGAAACCAAAGAACCATGAGATGTTCAAAACTTGAAAGAAAGAATACAACGGAGATGAACGAAGTTGAAAACACTCCGTTAGAAAAAAAGGAACAAGGAACATTACTAGAACCTTGTAGGTTGAAAGACATACGAAAAAGGGTTGCAATTGACAAGAAGTACATGCAAGCACTCCGGTTGAAACGAGATGTACAAGGAACGATAAAGATCAATTACGACAACACTCCGGTTAAAACAAGATAGAGAAGCAACAAGAATGATATAATTTGGAAAACACTCCGACTGTAAATGGAAGGAACTGAAGATGAGCTTGACAAAACAAGATGATGGGTCAAAGAGAGCAACATCACAATGCCTCCGGAAGAAATAAAGAATGGAATGAAATGAACGGAGGGAAACAAGATCTTGAGAGAGCACGCTTACAACAAATGCTCGAACGGAGTTGTTGGATTAACAACAACAAAAGGATAAGCTTGATATGGGCTTATGGAATACATCTCAAAATTATGAGGTGACAACCTGCCACTAACAGAAAAAAGATTGGATTAAGGTCAACAAGGAGACGAGAAACTTATTTCACCGGGAGGATAAATGAAGAACTTGGGTCATTTATGAGCACCATAAATAGTAACAATCCTTAGGGAAAGCTTTAGGTGAAATATAACCCAAGATAACTCCAACGAAGAGATTGATGGGTTTCAAAGGATCTCATGAACGAATTGAAAATGATGGGTTTAAAATATGTCATTCCGGACAACTTGTCAAACATGAATACGAAGGAAAATTATCACCAATGACATAACACCACCTCAAAAGATGAGATATGAAAGAATTGCACTTCGAAATGCAAGAAGAAGAATGCTTTAACTCCTCAAAACAAAACATGCGTTGAACACCATGTTTATTTTATAGTATATCTTGGCGGATCTTAGTTTCAAGAGAAATCTTGAAGAACAATTGAAGAATGAACAGAAACATCGACGAGCCACCATGAAGAAACTCCCGAAGAACTACGGATGTATAAAAGAAGGTCGCAAGGAAAAGAAGCTTGAAAAGAATAAGATGAATCCTTGCATTGATTAGATGGAGCTTCGCGATGATATAATTGAGAGATATTGGAACTCCGGGAAAGAAAGATGAACAACTGAAATCAAGAATTTTGATGAACCTCCGGAATAAGGAATTAATCACTTGTATGAAAACAAGAATAAGAATTACATTATGCTTATCCTTCACCAATTAAGATTGATGACAAGCAACGGATTTGGCATACTACTTATTCTCGTAGAAAGGATTAAGGAGAGATATAACTCCAACTTGAATAAGGTCATCAATGAACCACCGGTAGGATTGAAATAACGAATGAATTGATATGATAATGAAGGAAAAGAAATCTTGAACAAACCACCGTACGAATTGAAAATGAAAGTAGCAAAGGCACAATTCACTGGGGAGAATTGGAAAATGAATGAAGATACTTGAAGGAATTTAGATACATAAGAACGAAGAGATCACGAGCTGATTAGAGAATATTTGAATGATGCACCGGTAAGATTTGGAGAATGAGAGCTGAAAGCTGGAATGAATAATATTTAAAACGATGGCCTTTGGGGGAAAGAAATGGAAACACTCATGAAATGCTCTGATGCCAACTTGTAACACACACAATGCGGCTATATCTCCCACGTGTCGGGGCACGACTTAGAGGCATAGCCGCATAGTAGGTTTTTCGCAAGAGGGGTAATCTTCACACAATCCCATGTACTGAATAGAAAGGGATAAAGAGTTGGCTTACAAATGCCACTTCACATAAATACAAGTTAAACATACATCATCGAAGGTACAATCAATGGTCCGACTATGGAACCAAAGTAAAATAAGACAACCCCAATTGCTAGATACCCGTTCGTCCCAACTGTCCTCCACTACTGATCAGCCGAAAAGGACATAAAACATTGATCAAGATCTTCACCGAGCGGCCACTTGAGCTGGGTTGCGTCATCTGCACTGGTATCATCGGCACCTGCAACTGTTTGGAAGTATCTGTGAGTCACGAGGAGTCAGCAATCTCACACCAGCAAGATCAAGACTATTTTTAGCTTATGGGTAGGAAAGAGTAGTGAGATGGAGCTGTAGCACTAATCATATATGGTGGCTAACATATGCAAATGAGAGCGAGAAGAGAAGCAATGCAATGGTCGAGAAGCTAGAAGTGATCAAGAAGTGATCCTGAAACTACTTACGTTCAAGCATAACACCAGAACCATGTTCACTTCCCGGACTCCACCGAGAAGAGACATCACGGCTACACACGCGGTTGATGCATTTTAATTAAGTTAAGTGTCAAGTTCTCTACAACCGGATATTAACAAATTCCCATCTGCCCATAATCGCGGGCACGACTTTCAAAAGTACAAACCCTGCAGGGGTGTCCCAACTTAGCCCATCACAAGCTCTCACGGTCAATGAAGGATATTCCTTCTCCCAGGAAGACCTGATCAGACTCGGAATCCCGGTTACAAGACATTTCAACAATGGTCAAACAAGACCAGCAAAGCCGCCCGATGTGCCGACAATCCCGATAGGAGTCGCACGTATCTCGTTCTCAGGGCAACACCGGATGAGACTAGCTACGAGTAAAACCAACCCTCAAGTTTCCCCGAGGTGGCCCCGTAGGCAGCTCGGTTCGGACCAACACTTAGAGAAGCACTGGCCCGGGGGGGTTTAAAATAAAGATGACCCTCGGGAGCGCGACTCCCAAGGGAAAAGTAGGTGGTGGTGAGGCAAATGGTAAAACCAAGGTTGGGCCTTGCTGGAGGAGTTTTATTCAAAGCGAACTGTCAAGGGGTCCCCATGACACCCAACCGCGTAAGGAACACAAAAATCAAGGAACATAACACCGGTATGACGGAAACTAAGGCGGCAAGAGTGGAACTAAACACCAGCATAAGGCCAAGCCTTCCACCCTTTACCAAATATATAGATGCATTAATATAAATAAGAGATATTGTGATATCCCAACAATATCCATGTTCCAACATGGATCAAACTCCATCTTCACCTGCAACTAGCAACGCTATAAGAGGGGCTGAGCAAAGCGGTAACATAGCCAAACAACGATTTGCTAGGAAAGGTGGGTTAGAGGCTTGTCATGGCAATATGGGAGGCATGTTATAGCTGGTGGTAGGCATCGCGGCATAGCAATGGAGCGAACAACTAGCAAGCAAACATAGAAGTGATTTCGAGGGTATGGTCATCTTGCCTGAGATCCCGCAGGGAAGAAGAACGAGTCCATGAAGAAGACAAACGGACGTAGTCGAACGAATCCTCACAACTCCAGAACGAAACTGAAGCTAATGAGAGAAGCAACCCAGAAAGAAGCAAACAACATAGTAAACAACCATCAAATCAACATGCATGATGCACAACGAAGTATGATGCATGTCAGGTTTAATGAAGCATGGCATGGCAAAGTGCACAAGCAATCCTACAAATTAAGTGGAGCTCAATATGCAACGAGTTGCATATTGACGGAACAACACATCAATTATTTAATTCTCTCTCGTTTATGTACTCAACAATATTAAATGTTGGTTAGCATGGCAAGAGGTGAAGCATATGAAAACTACCTCTAGGCAAGTTTAAATGAGGCCGGAAATAACAAACAACAATTCCAGAAAATCCTCATATGCATATATTAGGTTTGGTACTGTTCTGCCCTAAACCATATTTTAGAGTTATTAAACATGCAAGATGAGTGCACCGTGTTAAACTAGGCATTTTCTACCCCATTTATATATCAAGTTTATTTAAAACCGAGCTACGGTTATTTAGTTATGAAATAAAGCATTTTAACATGGCAATAGGCAAAATATATGCAAACATCATTTTAAACATTTTTAACATGATTGAAAGTGGCATATTATGAAACTACACAAAATTCTAAGCATTTTACATATATGAAGTTTTTACAAAAGAAGCATAGTTTGTGAGATATTAAATGTATGAACATGAGGGTCTTTTCTGTAAAACAACGTCTCTGGAAAATTAGAAAAAACGTCCTCGCAGGGGAAAAACATCACGGGCCAGATCTGAGCCAAACTGGGCCGGGGGAAGCTGCTGGTTGCTCACCATGGGCTGGGCCCAGACGGTGAAATAGGAGTCCGGGCAGGCCTAGAGCGGTGCTGGGCCTCGCAGGCCGATTGAAGCAGGGGAGCGCTGGCCCTGGAGGTTGAGCGAGGTCAACGCGAGCGGGCGACATCGTGTCCTTGTTGGAAGTAGAGGCGAGGCGTCGACGGATCCGGGCGGTGAAGGCAGTTCCCGCCGGCGGACTTGACGGATCGAGGTCGGGGAAGGCCCTGGCGACCATGGTGGGACTTGGCGGACTCTTGCAACTCTGGCAGCTCCAGGTGATGGACGATGAGGAGGATGAAGGGTGCGCTGGTAGAAGACAACAGGAGGAGGTCCGGCGGCCATCGTTTCATCGCGGCAGCAGGGTGTCAGGGAGTGGCTGCATCTGTATGGCTCCGGCGGTGGGGAGGTCCAGGCGGAGAGCACAGGCCACGCGACGAGCGGCACGAAAACAAAGACTGGGCACGGGTCCAGAGACAAGGGCGACTGCTCCGGTCGCCGGCATGGTCCTGTGTGTGTGAGAGAGAAGTGAGGCGCCAGAGATATTACAGAGAGAGGGAGAGAGAGCAGCGGGGAAGAAGAGAGGCGACGAGGAGCTGCATAAGGCCGGCTGAGGGAGTCCTGGATTAGGGGGTCTTCGGACAGCCGGACTATATCCTTTGGCCGGACTGTTGGACTATGATGATGCACGATTGAAGATTTCGTCCCGTGTCCGGATGGGACTTTCCTTGGCGTGGAAGGCAGGCTTGGCAATACGGATATGTAGATCTCCTCCCTTGTAACCGACTCTGTGTAACCCTAGCCCCCTCCGGTGTCTATATAAACCGGAGGGTTTAGTCTGTAGGACAACATACAATCATACCATAGGCTAGCTTCTAGGGTTTAGCCTCTACGATCTCGTGGTAGATCAACTCTTGTAATACTCATATCATCAAGAACAATCAAGCAAGATGTAGGGTATTACCTCCATCAAGAGGGCCCAAACCTGGGTAAACATCGTGTCCCCTGCCTCCTGTTACCATCCGCCTTAGACGCACAGTTCGGGACCCCATACCCGAGATCCGCCGGTTTTGACACCGACATTGGTGCTTTCATTGAGAGTTCCACTGTGTCGTCACCATAAGGCTCGATGGCCCCTTCGATCATCGGTAACGATGCGATCCAGGGTGAGGTTTTCCTCCCCGGACAGATCTTCGTATTTGGCGGCTTCGCACTGCGGGCCAATTCGCTTGGCCATCTGGAGCAGATCGAGAGCTATGCCCCTGGCCATCAGGTCAGGTTCGGAAACTTAAACTACACTGCCGACATCCGCGGAGACTTGATCTTCGACAGATACGAGCCCATGTCAGGTGCGCCGCACAATCACGACGAGCATGACATAACTCTGCCGTCGGACAGTGTTCGGGAGATCGGATCTGCAACTACTCCGGCCTTCAATCCGGAGCAAATTGCACCATCCGACAACGGAGGGATGGACCCCGCCATGGAGGCCGCACTCTCAGTGGCGATGGAGCCAGATACTGACTTCACCCCTTACGAGAGCCGTGTTGCCGAACCACTGGATTCGTCTCCGGCCACGGACTCCGAGCCGCCTGCATCCGTGCCTATCCGATCCAATTGGGCGCTGATCATGGAGTTCACCTCCGCGGATATCTTTCAGCACTCGCCTTTCGGCGATGTGCTAAATTCATTAAAGTCTCTCTCCTTGTCAGGAGAACCTTGGCCGAACTATGTCCGGCTAGAATGGGATGCGGACGACGAAGAAATTCGCTGCCCACCCATCACCCACTTAGTAGCCTCTATCGACGATTTAACCGACATGCTCGATCTCGACTCCGCAAACATCGACGGCATGGACGACGATGCAGGAGAGGAATAGGAACTAGTCCCCACAGGGCACTGGACAACCACTTCACCACATGACATATACATGGTGGACACACCCAAAGAAAACGATGACGAGGAACGGGAGGAGACAGCGGAGGATGACCCCTCCAAGAAACAAACAAAGCGTCAGCGTAGGCGCCGCTCCAAATCCCGCCTCGGCAAAAACAACGATAACAGCGCAAGAGAAAATAACACTCCAGTCGACTCCAGAGGAGACGACGACCACATTGCCCCAGCGGCAGAGCATGATGAAGCTACAAACGGCGAACACATTACGAATCCGACGTCCGAACACGGCGATGCCGAGGATAAACCTCATCAAACCCCCTCTGTGGAGCAAAACAGTCCGGACGAAGATGCACACATCATCCCGGAAACGAACTTGGAGGAAGAGAACCTCCGCAGAAGGCTTATTGCCACAGCGAGGAGTCTGAAGAAGCAGAAACAGAGGCTTAAGGCTGAACAAAATATGCTCAACAACAGGTGGAACAAAGTGCTCGACAACGAAGAAAAGTATGGTGGAGGTTACCACACAAAGAGCTATCCAAAGCGCAAACTATTACCCGAATTAGACGATGAGGCCTTACACCCCATAAAGCCGAAAAATAAAACGGCCAACCGGCCGGACCAACCACCTTGTGACCGTGATAGAGTAGCTAACGAGGTCGCACATAAGTCAACACACAATCTACATGAGGACTTGCGCCAAAAATCCAATGTGACCAGATCCATCTATGGATCTAGGAAGCGTGCTTCGACACAAAATAAAAACCGAATACTACAACCGTTCGAACACCATGATACAACCAAATACAGGGGTGCCGAACACCCCCTATGTTTCACCGATGAGGTGCTGGACCACGAATTCCCAGAAGGATTCAAACCAGTGAACATAGAAGCGTACGACGGGACCACAGACCCTGGGGTCTGGATTGAGGACTTTATCCTCCACATCCACATGGCTCGTGGAGACGATCTCCATGCCATCAAGTACTTGCCCCTCAAGCTTAAAGGACCAGCTCGGCACTGGCTGAACAGCCTTCCCGAAAACTCCATTGGAAGTTCGAAGGAGCTCGAGGACGCTTTTCGGGCTAATTTTCAAGGGACCTATGTCCGACCTCCGGATGCAGACGATTTAAGTCATATAATTCAACAGCCCAGAGAGTCAGCCCGAAAGCTTTGGAACATGTTTCTCACTAAGAAGAACCAAATCATCGACTGTCCGGACGCCAAGGCCTTAGCAGCTTTCAATCACAGCGTCCGAGATGAATGGCTCGCCAGACACCTCGGCCAAGAAAAACCGAGAACAATGGTAGCCCTGACAAGCCTCGTGACCCGCTTTTGCGCGGGCGAAGATAGCTGGTTAGCCCGCAGTAGCACCAGCGACCCAAGCACATCCGAAGTCAGGGATGGCAATGGAAAACCACGACGCAGTAAAAACAAGCATCGAAATAAAGAAGACAGCCCAGATAATACGGCGGTCAACACCGGATTCAGGGGCTCTCGACCAAGTCAGCGGAAAAAGCCTTTCAAAGGCAGCAGAGATGGACCGTCTAGCCTAAACAAGATTCTCGACAAACTATGTCAGATTCATGGCAACCCCGACAAACCTGCACATCACACCCACAGAGAATGCTGGGTCTTCAAGCAGGCCAGTAAGCTAAACGCCGAACACAAGGGGGGAGACACCAAGCGAAGACGAGGACGAACCTCGCCAGCGAAGCACTGGAGGACAGAAAAAATTCTCACTAGAGGTTAAAACAGTAAACATGATACAGGTGACGAAGAGGAGAAGCACACATGCACTCCGAGACATACGCGCCATAGAGCCCGTCACCCCTAAGTTCAACCCCTGGTTGGCCTGCCCGATCACTTTTGATCACGGGGATCACGCGACAAACATCCGGCATGAAGGACTGGCTGCCTTGGTGTTAGACCCAATAATAAACGGATGCAACCTCACACGAGTCCTTATGGACGGTGGCAGTGGTCTAAATCTGATATATCAGGACACAGCCCGCAAAATGGGGATAGACCCGACAAAAATAAGCCATAGTAATACTACCTTCAAGGGAGTAATACCAGGCCCAGAGGCCTGTTATACGGGCTCCCTATTACTAGAGGTTGTATTCTGTTCTCCCGACAACTTTCGAAGCGAAAAGTTAACTTTCTACATCGCTCCATTCCGAAGTGGCTATCAAGCACTACTCGGAAGAGAGGCTTTCGCTTGTTTTAATGCAGTACCGCATTACGCTTCTCTCAAGATTAAGATGCCCGGTCCACATGGCACCATCACAGTTAGTGGAAATATTGAGCATTCTCTACATGCGGAAGAATGTGCGGCGGCCTTAACAGCCGAGCACTAGACGGCCTCACCAACCAGAATAAATGACAGGTCGTCAAGACCACGGGCACGGTTAGACGAGTCCGGTGCATCACTACATATACATGAGATTGGTTTGATGGTTAAACCCTCATCGACGGTACCAGGGGCTTCCCGCGTGTAATCAGGGCTAGTTCGGCACAACTTGACTTACCTTGAATTTCAATGGTTTATTGATAATAACCAATTTTCTGGCACGGCAACTTTCACCTAAGTTCTTCTTTTTTACAGATGACAATCGTGCTATACCCGTCCAGGACACAGCACAACAGAGACACAGGCACAGACGTGCAGCAGGGACCCGCTCAAAGGTTTCTTTTTAGATTAAGACCCTGCGTAAACCTTTTTTACTATCTCTTGTTGTTCACATCCTCCGGATACTCAATACAACCGAGAAGGATGCTGACATTATTGGCATGTGTCCACGTCAGGATATTGCACGTACCTGGACACTCGGGGTTTATTATTAAGGGCATTGTTTAGCCCGGCATATATTATAGACCGAATACCTTAGGGAGTGTTCGGCGTCACGAGTTTGGCCTTATATGCATCAGCTCCGAATCATGTCTTTGGTCAAATGTTGGGTTTGCCCGGCTCCCATGTTTTGCTACCTTACGTTCCGCTCTATCGGCTAAGGCGGCACCGGGAGAACTACTGCAATTATGCCCTGGTTCATCCGGATGAGCACATCAGTAGAGAAAGTCGAAAACTGACTATCATGATAAAGCGTGAGACTGGTCAACCACTTGATGACTTAGCGGAATCTTCGGGATTCCTCCGCATTAACGAAGGGCCGTTTCCCGGTCATGTACGTACGCGCCCCGTATTCGGACGAGCGCGGAAGCACCAGGGGCTATATAGTAGTCCCACCATCAAACTCCTATGGCTAAGTGAAAGTGTTAAAGCAATATAGTCCGAATGCCTCGTTCGCCGCGCTACCACCTCCTTCATGGACCAAGACGTTGGATCAAGTGTGAATACGCGTTTTTTGCGAACACCCCCGCATTATATGCGTGGGGGCTGAAGCCAATGACTGTAATCTTTCAGGTTATATACATATATACATAAACGGCCGCACAGGAGGCATCATAATACTTTTAGGCAAAAGTATAAACACAGCCTTTATAAATCAAATAAAACATTGTTTTTACAATGGGAATACATGTCACTAGAACATAATATTCTTCGAGCACTGAGCCTCTATCGAATGAGCGCCTTCAATGACTTCTTCAAAGTAGTGCTTGGCAGCTACTCGGCCTATGGCCGAACCCTGTGTTGCAATAGTGGTGGCCTCCATCTCTGCCCAGTATGTCTTGACATGGGCAAGTGCCATCCGTGCACCCTCTATGCACGCCGACCTCTTCATAGCGTCGATGTGCGGCACAACACCAAGGAATTGTTGCAATAAACTAAAGTAACTATTCGGCCTTGGCCCTTCCGGCCACAGATGATCCACAACAGACCTCATGGCAAGGTCGAACAACCTATGGAGCTCGGCCCACTCGGCCATTCGCTCATTTAACAACAGCAGACGCACTGGAGCATGGAACTGTAACCAGAACAACTTTTCCACTTCACGATCTTTTTGATCCTTGAAGAACTCGGCCGCATCAGCAACATTTGCTGCCAAATCCTCGTATGCGTCTGCAGAACTCCATAGTTGATCAAGAGGAGCATACTTCCACTACAAGAAAAAGACACATTCGTGACATTTTGGGCCGAACAATTTTTTTTCTGTCATACATATGACACTTCTATGACGATAATTGTGACAAAACCCGGTATCATCATAGATGTGGTGGGCTCCTACTTCTATGACAAAAAATCATGATAGAAAATGGGCTTTTCGTCCTGGGCGGGCCAGAGACGCAGCTGCATGACATTCTTTGGGCCGTCCATGACGGAAAAAACCGTGGTAGAAGCGAGGGGGAGGAAAATTTCAGGGAGTTCCCGATTATGGTGGGAGGTCGGGGGCCGAGCAATGCGCGTTTCTCTCGTACACGTACGCGCGTGTGTGCGAGGCATTGGCTCTAACTGAACCCGAGCGAGGCGTTGGGCTCTAACTGAACCCGAGCGATTGCACTGCAGGCTATGCGTTACTGAACCCGAGCGATCGATCGATGGCTGTTAACTGAACCCGATCGAGCGATTCCTTCGCTACCGCTGCTAACTGAAGCCGATCAATTGGATAAACAGTGAGCATTGCGGGGGGGGGGGGGGTTGGATGAACAGTGAGCGGTGGCGCTGCCTCTGGATGAACAGGACCCCGTGGTGTGGAGGGCTGGATGAACAGTAGACGGTGGAGGGGTGCCCGTGGAGGGATGGTTGAACAGGACCCCGTGGTGTGGAGGGCTGGATAAACAGTAGACGGTGGAGCGGTGCCCGTGGAGGGGTGGTTGAACAATAGCCGGTGGAGTAGCGCACGGTGGAGGCTGGATGAACAGGAGCCCGTGGAGGCTGGAGGAGGTCGACGGTAGCCCGTGGAGGCTGGAGGAGGTCGACGGTGGAGATGAACAGTATCCCGTGGAGTCCCGTTTTGTGGTACGCCACACCCCTCCCAATGAACAGGACCCCCGTTTCGACCGTAGGAGGTCCGTTTCGTCCGTTTTACGGTACGCCACACCCCTCCCGATCAACAGGACCCCTGTTTCGACCGTAGGAGGTCCGTTTCCTCTGTTTTGCGGTACGCCACACCCCTCCCGATCAACATGACCCCCGTTTCGACCGTAGGAGGTCCGTTTCCTTCGTTCTGCGGTACGCCAGGCCTCGTTTCCGTCGCCTGTTCCGTCCAATCCCTCACGATGAACACGACCACGCATTCCGTTCCGACCCAGCCGGTTGGCTCCCACGCATTCCGTTGCCTCCCGATGAACACGACACATTCTATTGCCTCCCCATGAACACGACGCATTCCGTTGCCTCCCCATGAACATGACGCATTCCATTGCCTCCCCATGAACACGACGACGACGTTGTTTCTCCGTTCTAACCCAGTCATGCATGTACACGAGCCCGGGTCGTACGTATGCGCGAGTAGGCATTCGAGACCCCGCCCGTATATACACATACGTGGCCGTATTTCTTTCTTGCACCCTGGGCGCTGTACGTACATGTACATGCTACGCGCGTGCCTCTACTACAACACGTGCGCGCCTCTACATCGACTAGTATGTACGTACACGTTCGCGACCAGAATGACAATGCTACATACGCTTCGACCAGGTGGGTCCCGACTGTCATGCACTTCCTTGCATGCGAAGATGTAGCTGGTGGGTCCCAACAGTCAGGGGGGCGAATCATTTTGTTTTTTTTGCCCGGACGCACTTCCTTGCATGCGAAGGTGTAGCTGGTGGGTCCCAACAGTCAGGGGGGAAACATTTTTTTTTGTGAAATACGGTGGCCCGTCCGGTGGGTCCCCGCTGTCAGGTGGAGGAATAATTATTTTGCACGTAATAAGGAGGCACTTCCTTGCTGCGACCGTGGACCCAGCTGTCAGCCTCTCCACATACAATCCACGTCCGATGGAAGCCGTTCCTTGACAATGTTGACCACGCCGCGCCGAGAGAACTAGGGCGGAGGACGATGGCGAGGCCTAGGAAGGGGACGACGCGGAGCCGGGGAAAACGCGGCAGTGGATGCCCACACATAGAGGAGTATGAGGGTTCACTGGTTTGCTGCTGTGTGAGGCTGCCGTTGCCGCAGAATAACAGGGGGTGTGGGTGAGTAGAGGGATGGCCTGGCCAGCGGTGGGAGTAGTAGGGGCGGCGAGGCCTCCGCTGCATCGCAGTCGGCCATGGGAGGCAGGAGCACGAGGCACGACCGGCGCTGGTTTGGGCGGCTGGAGCAAGAAGACCAGAGGTTGAAGAAGCACTACGGCCGTTGGATGGACATCGTACGGTTACTGAAGCTAGAATCGTGCATATTGACTAAGTTGACAAAGCCCTCCGGTCCCGTCAACTTAGTAGGCCCACAAGTCAGCCTGCCACTATACTGGGTCCTAGCTAACAGGGGGAGTATTCATTTTTTTGTGCGTAATAAGGAGGCACTTCCTTGCGTGCGAAGATATAGCTGGTGGGTCCGAGCTGTCAGCGGCGGTAACGTTTTTTTCGCGAAATACAGAGGCCCTTTTGGTGGGTCCCTGATGTTAGGTGAAGGAATCATTATTTTGCGCGTAATAAGGAGGCATTTCCTTGCGTGCGACCGTGGACCCAGTCGTCGGCCTCTCCACGGATAGTCCACTTCAGATGCATGTCGGTCGTTGACCATGTTGACTAGGCCGCGCCGAGAGCACCAGGCGGGTGGACGACGGCAAGGCCTAGGAAGGGAACGACACGGAGGCAGGGAAGACTCGGCAGTTGTTTCCCACGCGGAGGGGAGTACGACTGTACGAGGGTTTACTGGTTCGTCCGCCGTCGCCGGAGAATAACATCAGGTGTGGGTGAGTAGAGGGATGGCTAGGCCAGTGATGGGAGTACGGTGGGGCGGTGAGGCCTGCGCGGCAGCAGAGCCGGCCGCGGGGAGGAGGGAGCAGGCAGTCCCGCCGGCGCTTGTTTGAGCGGCTGGAGCAGGAAGAGCAGAGATTGAAGAAGCAAGATGGCCGTTGGATGGACATCGTACGGTCACTGGAGCTAGAATCGTTCATATTGACTAAGTTGACAAAGCCGTCCGTCCCCGTCAACTTAGTAGGCCCACAAGTCAGCCTCCCACCATGGTGGGTCCAGCTAGCAGGGGGAGTATTCATTTTTCTGTGCATAATAAGGAGGCACTTCCGATGGGTCCGAGCTGACAGCGGGGGGAACGTTTTTTCGTGAAATACGGTGGTCTGTCCAGTGGGTCCCAGCAGTCAGGGGCAAACGTTTTTTTTTCGTGAAATACGGTGGCCCATCCGGTGTGTCCCAGCAGTCGTGGGGGAAACATTTTTTCCGCGAAATACCGGTGGCCCGTCCGATGGGTCCCTGCTGTCAGGTAGAGGAATAATTATTTTGCACGTAATAAGGAGGCGCTTCCTTGCGGCTGCCGTGGACCCAGCTGTCAGCCTCTCCACGTACAGTACTCTTCCGATGGAAGTTGGTCATTGACCACATTGACCACGCCGCGCCGAGAGCACTACGGCGGTGGACGACGGCGAGGCCTAGGAAGGGGACGACGCGGAGCCGGGGAAGACGCAACAGTGGATGCCCACGCGGAGAGGAGTACGAGGGTTCACTGGTTCGGCTGTGGTGTGAGGCTGCCGTTGCCGCAGAATAACAGGGGGAGTGGGTGAGTGGAGGGATGGCCTGGCCAGCGGTGGGAGTAGTATGGGGACGGTGAGGCCTCCGTGGCAGCACAGCCGGCCACGGGAGGCAGGAGCATGCGGCACGACCGGCGCTGCTTTGGGCGGCTGAGGCAAGAAGACCAGAGGTTGAAGAATCACTACGTCCGTTGGATGGACATCGTTGACCATGCTGCGCCGAGAGCGCCAGGGCGGTAGACGACGGCGAGGCCTACGAAGGGAACGACATGGAGCCGGGGAAGACACGGCAGTGGCTGCCCACGCGGTGGGGAGTACGAGGGTTGACTGGTTCGGCTGCCGTCGCCAGAAAATAACAGGAGGTGTGCGTGAGTAGAGGGATAGACATGCCAGGGATGCGAGTATGATAGGGCCGTGAGGCCTGCCCGGCAGCACTGCCGGACACGGGAGGCGGGAGCAGGCGGTTCCGACGGCGCTGGTTTGGGCGGCTGGGGCGGGAAGATCAGAGACTGAAGAAGCACGACTGCCGTTAGATTGATATCTAACGTCTGACGCTGGTAGAGTCGATTATTGACCAAGTTTCTTTTTTGAGAAACCTTGTGTATGCATGAACTTAGTAGGCCCACAAGTCAGCCTCCAAATCTGTGGCAGACAACATAAAGCCCATTCGCTATTTTTTATAATTTGCAGCCCATTTGCTAATTCTTAAGTAATTTATTACAGCCCATTTTCTGCCCAGGACCACGGTCAAAAAGTACAACCTTATTTTGCATATTTCGGTGAAGTCCGAACTATTGTAATCCGAAAATGATAAATATTTTTAAGAACTTATTAATTTGTCAAAAAATCGTTTTGTTTTTGTAAGCAAATAAGACGTGGGACAATTGAGTTGGTTTAAGGGAAAACCAGTGGTAAAAAAATCAGCGTTGGATGGAAAAAAATAACAAAAATAAGGATGTAAATATGAAAAGAGAATTTTATGTGTTTTCAATATAATGATACGTGTATATGAACTAGTAAAACTATAGGTAGAGATTAGAAAATAGATGTAGGACATGTGTTTCAAGAGGATAATAGAACTGGGTTTGTGTATTTGATTCAGTAAAAAAAACTGCCTGCGGATGTTGTAAGACAAAATATATGTATCGCTGGCGGGCCAGAGGCCAGTAGATACCTGCTGGATCTTTGTGTCCCGTTGTCGTCATGGGTTAGGCCTGTTAAAAACAAAACCAACCCTGGGCAGTCTACAGCCCAGTTGAAACTTGCTCGATCTGAAAAAACAATATATGTGCTCAATAAACAAGAGAATTCTGCAAGTACAGACTGATAACTAGGATCCAGCACGGATATTGTTTTTTTATCGTGATAATAAGTGCATGCACTTGTTTCGAAAAAATTGGAGAACTGGTAATTCAAACGATGGGTGCTTATGCTACCCATCAAATAAAAATCAGGTGCCTGAAAATTCGTTTCGAAACAAATGATTCAGCTTTATATCTATGTCAACCCTCGGCATGATGGTTGGAAGCAAATGCAAGTTCATACCAAAAGATCGTTAACAACAATACCAATTTGCGGACGACAAGGTAGTACAACTACCAATACCAAACTAACTTATAATCTTTTTACTCATGGCCCTAGTGTTCGTCTGGTAGAAAATCTTGCAGAGGACCAGCTCCCGCTCCTTCTCTTGCTCCAGGTCCCCGAGGTGGTACTGGTGCATCACCCAGTTGGTCCTTTGCTGGTCGAAGTTCTGGTTGGTGTGCGGCACCAGAACCTTTTTTGCTGCCCGTCTGTCGGCCGTTGACCATCATCGGCAAGGTATTGCCGGTCTTGTGCCACATCGCGTGCATGCCGCACTCCGACTGTATCTTGCGACGCGTCCACGTGCCCCTTTTGAACGCCCTGGAATTGCGCTGAAAGAAATGCTTTTTTAGGCCACTCAGTGTGATACCTGCAGTATTGTGGAATACAGGTTTTAGTGTACCTAGTTGGTATTTTCATAACATCTTTGGCATGTTGCAGTCACTTATTTCACTTTTTATTAACTATTAAATTGTAATTGCTTCACCAGATCTGCGTCTAAAAAGAAAAATAGAGCTATAAACAAAGGAATATGTTTGTGCAAGTAGACGACCGATCGGTGTCTTACCTGAAAGTTTCTCAGGTTGGGTGTAGCATATGTCGTGCTCGCTGTCGATGGTTGGTATGAACAAATCGATGAGAGACTGAAATCTCGCGATGTCAGCACTCACTTTGGCCTCAGGGTGCTCGATCAGCTCCTGATCCGTGGGATCGAACTTGACGCCAGCCGGCAGCACCGACCAATCCTTCTTTGACTTGCATCGGTAATTTCAGTTATATGGTACTCAATGTATGATCAATCGACTGTTTTAAGTGAATGATGAAAGATTTCGACAGATAAGTTGTACTCCAAATCTGAAGTTCAGAATACCCGAACACACCGTCAGGATTCTTGTGTCACCTCACGTGCAGCATGTTGTCACATCAATTCAATGTATGGACATGATGAATAATTTGACCGACGTATAGTAGTACTGCTACTGTACTACTTACTAGTCGTATTTAGTGTCACAATTTATACATAGTTTTAACTAATAAGTACGCACTTGAAGCCTAACTGATATTAATGAATCTATTATGATAACACCCTTAAAAGTCTTATTCTGCTAACACCTCCGCCCCGTCCCGCAGCTACAAACTAACCACACGAAAACACACGACCGAACGGCATGAAAAAAACCACCCACCATATCCTATCTTCTCAGGACCTCCCACCTCGTCCCCCTCCATCCACTCCGCTCGACCACCACCTCCAACCACTCCGCCGCACCATCTCCCTTCCCGTGACGCTGCACCACCTCCCTCCCCCACGCTGCCGGACCCCTCCCTCCCCGCGGCGCCGCACCGCCTCCCACGCGCGCCATCCCACGCGTCGCCACCTCCCTGTGCCGTTGGACCACACCTTCCCCCGCGCCGCCTAGCCGCCATCTTCGTCCGCGCCGCTGCCCCACCTCCTTCCTCCGCGCCATCGTGGCGCCATGCCGACGACCTCCTACTACGTCGTCGCGCGGTGGCTCCTACCGCCGGATCTGGCACTCGCCATAACCTACCTCCCACCCTGTGTCGGCCCCTCCCTGCGACGCCGTCGGCCATGTGCCCCCGCCGCTGCCAGCGCCCTGGTCCCGCCTAAGACCGCCACTACTTCCTCCCCGACGTGGCCAGACCCCATCCTCTTCCCCAGATCTGGCAAAAGACGGGGCGACACTGGTGTTCATGATGGCCGTTGGCCCAAGAAGCTCGAGATGGATCCACCATCCTCTCCAGATCCACCGTGAAGCATGACCGACAGGTATGAAGGAGGTCCATTGGGGCCAAGGTTCTGGCGATAGCAGCTTGCAGTCTGGGCAAGCATGACACGCAGCTCGTAGGCGTGCGCGTGTGTCGTTCGGTGCCTTGTCGTCCTTCCTCTAGCGAGATCCTTCACCCCCTCGAGCACCTTCTGCAAAATCGAGTAGGTTCTTGGTCATCTTCATCTTGTGTCCGTCTTTCCTGTTGAATTTGGTTCTTGTGGTGGTGAATTCTGCACATTGGGGATCGAAGATGTTTAACTATTTTGCTCGCTGTTGACAGGTAGCCAATCTCCTATAGATTTGTGGGTGCCTCACTGCTGCATGCATGCATCCCGTTTCCTGCTCCTCTCCACCCTCCCTAGAGGGCATGCAGCTTGCCGGGTGCCGGCGTGTGTGTTTGCAGGTCCTACCGTCCTAGCAACCGATGGGTCACCCCTTTTCAGCGAGCACTGCGTGTAGTGCGGGCGAGCGTGTCGTGCAGCTCGTCGGGCGTCTGGGCGACGAACCTCACTTGCAGCTCTCTCCTCCACTCCTTGTTGTTCGCGGGAAGCAGGGGAGAAGCGCACTGCACTAGGGGTGGCCGGTGTCATACGTTTTTTAAGTAGTTAATCTTGTTATGTCTTTTTTAGTAGTCATCTTGTTGTATGTTTCAGTTTGACAATGTTAATGCATGCAACTCTTTGCTGCTTTGGGTGCAGCTCGCAGGCATTTGTGTATACAGTAAGCACTGAAAACTTGTTCACTCATTAGCTATGGGGAGGTTCACTACAGCACTCACCACAGGATACTGTTCGGTTTTGTTGTTTGCAGGAGGTTTTCTTGTCTAGAGGGAATCGGCAGTACCCGGATTTCGCGTGTGACTGCAGCCCACAGTACAGGGACCTGCAGCTCCCTCTCCCTCTCGTGGAAGTACATCACTAGCAAAAAGGTGCCTGGAGGTGGGCGAGGTCCTGGCCTCCGAACTCCCTGCGCCTCCTCCCTTCTGCTGAAGTCGTTGGTCGCCGGCATGATGCTGGACCAGGCGACGAGGGCGCTGGATGGGTCGTGCAGCGGGGCAGGGCTTGCAGTCTGCAGTGTGCAATCCTGTAGCTCGGCCCTCGCATGCGTGCACTTCATGTTTTTTCCTTATTTTTCCTAATTTTTTATTGCTATTGTACTACAACGACGGCGGGCAATACAACCGATGGTTGGAAATCCAGCGGCGGCGTACATGCTCGCAATTCGGTTGGTCGCGGCTTGCGGTTCGGCTGGTCGCAACTTTTGATGTTGGCTACGTGTACTGCATCCCTGCCCACAAGCATCACTAAAACGGAAGCTGCACCCCACGGGTGACAGTTGGCCAGTTGGGGGCATGGTGTTTGGCCATGGTGGCTGCTGACAGTGGTCAGAGGTAGTCCACCCGAACTCTATGTCCAAACAGACCGGATAATATTAATTTTCATTTTATGTCCTTTTTTGCAATTTATCCTGGTATATAGAAGTTCATTTCAGTGGTTTTGCTGTATACCCCCGTGAGAAAAAAAAACAATGAAGTTCGTTAGGTGGGCCTTAGAGGTTCACCCCATGAAAAAAATGCAGCTCAATCTGTCCTAATAAATTTTGGTTTTTTTGAGAGGTTCGCTCCTCTGTCCTATGCAGTTCTTTTTGTTTTGAACAAAATAAACAAGCGGAAAAATGCAACTCCAAAAAAAAATAACATTGCAAGAAGTTCACTTCCTTTTATTTCTGCCTTGTGGTTCATTACTTTCTCCAACAGAAAAATGCAGCTCTCTAACATCAATCATGTAGTCCTCATGCAATTTTAAAAAGTTAGAAAAAGGAAAAAAAATCATGTGGTTCATTTAGACTCGTGTTGCGCTTCACTTATCACCTGATGTGGTTCACTTGCCTCGTCTTTGAGGTCCACTCTCGTTCGTTAAAAAAGACGACAAAGCTCACAAAAACTCGTTTGAGAAAATGTACGTCCGACAACAGAAATCATGAAGTTCACTTGACTCTCTGATGCAGTGCGATTTTCGACTGAAGCGGTGCAATTTTCTGTCGGACGAAGTTCACTCGTCGATTTGGGTGTCGCGAAAAACAGAGTGTTCGCATTTCACTAATTTTAAAACTGCTCTTAAATCGTAAGGAATTAGAGAGTGTTCTACATGAAAAAGTTGCGCCCCGTTGATATCTTTGCAACAGCATATCATTTGAATCATTTCGACAACCGGTTTGTAGAAATTTCGCGAAAAACGACCGCTGTCACTCGTCGTCCGCCGCACGATTTTCAAAATTAACTTAAAACTGTAACGAATCTCAAAACCATTTCTACATATGAAAGTTGCGCCTTGTCCATAGCTTTCCAATGACATATTACACGCCTCGTTTCGACAAACAGTTCAAAAACTAGAGTAAAAACAGTACCAAAAATTATAAAAATTTAAAAAAACAGAATTCCACGATTTAGTAAATTCGAAAATGCTCTTAAAACGTAACAAATTATAGAAAATAATAGATATGAAAAAGATGCGCCTCGACGATATCTTTCCAACGACGTATCATTTGCCTTATTCCGATGAGCGGTTTAGAAAAAATCACGAAAATACGCTCGCTGCCACTCGTCATCCGCCGCACCATTTTTGAAATTGCTCTTAAACCGAGAGGAATCTCAAAAAGTGTTCAACATGGCGAAGTTGCGCCTAATCAATAGCTTTTCAACGGTATATTATATGCCTCGTTCCGATAAACGGTTAAAAAATTAGAACGAAAACAATACTGAAAAAACACTGCATGTAGTGTTTTTCGACACAAAGTTCACTCGTGTGAGTACTGCAGCACACTTGGTTCAAACAATGACGTGCACTTACATTGAGCGTGCAGTGCTGAAGTGTTATCAGAATAACTATTCCGATAATATTATCAGAATAGACCGGCTATATATATAGGGTCGCGCTATTCGTCACCCTGAGTAAGGATTAGTTATTCTTCACCCCCCTCTATTTTACCATCAATGCATCGTAATTTTACATTCCGTAAGTTTTATGTTATCTCTGACGCAAAAAGGACCGTAAGAAAATATATAATCGCCGTAAAAAATATTTTATGTTATGTAAAATTACAAACATAAAAAACAGTCTAAAATATACATAAACTGCAAATTTTCTTGTCTTATGACCTATATTTTTATTTTCTTATGTCAAATTTTACGTAGTGAATCAATAGGAATGTAACTATTTGAATTCGAAACGTAATTTAATTATGAAATGATCGTGTTATATATACGGGAAATCCATCCTAGGGGAAATCCATCCTACCACCCGGTGGTAGTTACCCCACATGTCTCATATACTAGCATGTGATACTATATATATTATTTTATTATTTTAAATATGTTTATATACTATATCTAAGATATTTCAAAACAAGTTACATGAAAAAATGCATATGAGCCCATAGTTTTTGTTATATTTGTGAAATACGTACATATTTGTACGTAAAAAAGAGCATACTCAAAAAATGGTATATACTACCTAAAAATTTGTATATATACTACCTAATCATTGTTATATACTACATACTACACGCACATACTCTCGGTTTCGATAGATACTACATACAACATACAAAACGCAAGTGGTGGTAACTATCACTGCTTGTAGGAAACATTTATCATATATATATATATATATATATATATATATATATATATATATATAGTGTTACTATTTATCACCCAGGGTGCAGAATAAGTAATCCTCATCCGATGTAATCTTACGATCGCTTTCTAAATAAATTACATTTAGAATATAAATAGTTAAATGCATTTTGATTTAATATGTAAAAGTTGGTATAAAAAACAAAAATATAGGTTATAAGACCAGAAAAATCACATTTTATGTATGTTTTACACTATGTTTTACATTCGTAATTTTATGTAACATAAAATATTTTTTACGGTGAGTACATATTTTCTTACGTTTCTTTTTATGTATGAAATAAGACAAAATTTATGAAACATAAAAATACGGTGCATTGATGTCAAAATAAAGAGGGGGTGAAGATAACTATTCCTCACCCAGGGTGACGAATAGTTATTCTTCACCCCCCTCTATTTTACCATCAATGCACCGTAATTTTACGTTCCATAAGTTTTGTCTTATTTCCGACGCAAAAAGGGACCGTAAGAAATATATAATCGCCATAAAAAATATTTTATGTTATGTAAAATTACAAATGTAAAAACATAGTCTAAAATACACATAAACTGCAAATTTTCTTGTCTTATGACCTATAATTTTATTTTTCTTATGTTAAATTTTACGTAGTGAATCAATAGGAATGTAACTATTTGAATTCGAAACGTAATTTAATTATGAAATCATCATAAGATTACCTTAGGTGAAGAATAACCTATTCTCCACTCTGGGTGATGAATAGTAACACACACACACACACACACACACACACACACACACACACATATATATATAGCCGATCTATTCTGATAATATTATCAGAATAATTATTCTGATAACACTTTCACACTACACGCTCAATGCAAGTGCACATCATTGTTTGAACCAAGTATGCTGCAGTACTCACACGAGTGAACTTCGTGTCGAAAAAAACTGCAGGCAGTGTTTTTTCAGTACTGTTTTCGCTCTAATTTTTAACCATTTATCAGAACGAGGCGTATAATATACCGTTGAAAAGCTATTGATTAGGCGCAACTTTGCAAAGTTGAACACTTTTCGAGATTTCCGCTCGGTTCAAGAGCAGTTTAAAAAATGGTGCGGCGGATGACGAGTGGTAGCGAGCGTATTTTCGTGATTTTTTCTAAACCGCTCATTGGAATAAGACAAATGATACGCCGTTGAAAAGATATCGTCGAGACGCATCTTTTTCATATCTATTATTTTCTCTAATTCGTTACGGTTTAAGAGCAGTTTCTAATTTACTAAATCACGGAATTCTGTTTTTTGAAATTTTTGCAATTTTTGGTACTGTTTTTGCTCTAGTTTTTGAACCGTTTGTCGAAACGAGACGTGTAATACGTCGTTGGAAATCTATAGACAAGGCGCAACTTTCATATGTAGAAATGGTTTTGAGATTCCTTACAGTTTTTAAGTTAATTTTGAAAATCGTGCAGCGGACGACGAGTGGCAGCGGCCGTTTTTCGCGAAATTCTTAGAAACCGGTTGTCGAAATGATTCAAATGATATGCCGTTGGAAAGATATCGACGTGACGCAACTTTTTCATGTAGAACACTCTCTCTAATTCCTTACAGTTTAAAAGCAGTTTTAAATTTATCGAAATGCAGACATTTTGTTCTTCGTGACACCCAAATCGACGTGGGTACTTCATCCGACTGAAAACCGCACTGCATCGGACGAACAACCGCACTTCATTGAACAAACAAGTGCACTACATGATTTCATTTTTGCGGGACATAATTTTTCCTAAACAAGGTGGAGTGCACTTCATGTCGAGTGTTGGTAAACCACAATACTATGAAAAGTGAACCTCGAGACTACCGTAAACGAGCCGTACTGCATCAGATAGAAAACCACACTTATTTAGACTAAAAAACGCACTTCATTGGACAGACAAGTGCACTGCATGATTTCTTTTTTATGGGACATAAATTTTCTTTTTTCGTGGGGCGTAAATTTTCGCAAACGAGGTGGAGTGCACTCCTTTGGACTAAAACCGCACTTCATCGGACAGACAAGTGCACTGCATGATTTCTTTTTTGTGGGATGTAAATTTTCCCAAATAAGATGGAGTGCACTTCACGTCGAGCATTGGCGAACCGCAATACTATGAAAAGTGAACCTCGTGACTACCATAAACAGACCGCGACACTACCGAAAGTTAATTGCATGAGTTTTTTTTTGCCGTTTGTCATACTTATTATTTTTTATTCGTGTACACGCGGCAACTGGACCACAAAGATTGAGCGAGTAACTACATTGAATATAGAAGCGAGCTTCTTTTGAGATGTTTTTGTTTTGTGTTTACCAAGTAGACAATAAAGGAGATCTATAGCAAATGTTAGTGAAACGTATGAGTTTACCAAGCGAGCTGCAATAGGTTTCTTCGAGTTTTTTCAATCTGTTACAAAAATGCCCATGCAGTTTTACAAATCACCCACATAAAAACAAATATATCGAAGCAAATGGCGAACCGCTTGCAAAGGCGCCGACCGGTGAACCGCACTCCATAGCCCGGCGAACCGCAAGCAGCCGACCGGTGAACCACACTCTGTGGCCCGGCGAACGGCACGATACAGCTCGGTGAACAGCACGTCGCTGTAGCACAATTAGCACTCGAGCACCACCTGGCAAAACAAACAGCAGCAAAAACTGAGCAGCACAGACGAACTGCATCGTAGCACCACCCAGCCGGGACTTCACCACATTGCACTGTAAATCTTAACATACAAAAAAAACAAATTTGAAGTGTACACCAGAAGCACTCAATCAAACTGCATTGCCGTGGCACCGAAACCATGCCCAACCAGCCAGCGAACTGCACGGTGGCAACCGGCGTGCCCGCGAACAGAAAGCCCATGCTACCGGACCGCACGTCGCGAGCCAAGGAACTGCACGACCAGGCAGGAGGCAGCTCCCAGTTTTGCCATTGGTGGCTACCCATTTTTTGTTTTGCCGGCCGCCGTCGTGTAGCAGGGGAGGGGAGGCAAGCCAAGGGGAAGATGACCGGGTGCATCTGGAAGCCCCTGTCGGTGAGCAGGAGAGTACAAGGGTTGAGGGAGGAGGGAGAATAGAGATCACCGGCGCGCTCGCCACCAGTCCACCGGGCCTGCATGCGTCAGTGTGTGAGGAAGGAGGGCTTCAGTCCCGATTCGATCCAGCCGCACGCCCATCCTCCCGAGCTTTAAGCGCTGTGCAACGCTCCCCCCGGCTGGTGCCTCTGCCTCCCACACCGGTAAGGTTCGCGACATAGGCGCATCCAGGTGATGGCGCCGCGGCAGCGCGGAGGAAGCAAGTGGGGCAGCTGAGCGGGGTAAGGCGGTGGCGCGGCGGAGCGGGGGAAGGTTGCGGCGCGGCGGCACGGGGGAAGGCGGCGCTGCGCCGGAGCGGGAGAAGGCTGCGGGGGAGGTTGTGGGCCTGGAGGAGAGGGGATATCGTGTGGAGAGAGAGGACTGGGGGAAGGCGGTGAGCCGGAGGTAGGAGGAGTGAAGGGAGGCGGCGCTGCCCTGGGTCAGGGCGGGGGCGTGGCTGCGCGCGTAGAAGGCGACGGGAGGTCGCCGGGGACGGGAGGTCGCCGGGGAGGGGTGCTGGCGGAGGGGTGCCGGGGTGCTGCGCGTCGCTGGGGGAGAAGTGCTGGGGAGCTGCTCATAGCTAGGCTTGAGGAGGGGCGTCGGCCGGCGTGTGGGTGGGACACCGCCCCAGCTGAAGGAAGGAGCTGGAGAGGATAAGGGATGAGCGGAGGGGAGTGGTCGTGGGGAATTTCCTAAAAAATAAATTTGGATCGCTGCGTGCGGTTCATTTTTCATGGCACCGACAGAGAGATGGTGGCGCCGGCGGAAGGAGGTGGAGTCGTATTGGGGTCGTGCGGGAGATGGGTCGAGGTGTTATCAGAATAAGGCTTTGATGTTATTAGAATAAGGTCTTAAGGGTCTTAAGGGTTAACTAATAAGTACGCACTTGAAGCCTAACTGATATATATGGCTTTTGCATAGCATCTTCATCATCATTATTGGTACATCCTACGCAGGTGAGTTAGGATGCACTTGATCCCACGAAGGTATCTATCCTTCAAACCAGAGAAGTGCTTGAAACTAACAACAGTACATAATATCCAACAAAAGAGGGTCGTGCTATAGCAGCAGAATACATGGCTCAGTCTAGATATCAGCACGAATCAAGTTGTGCATATTTGCTGTTGGCATGAACCACATCGCCGCATGCCGGGTTTGCAAAAGACATCCATCGCATGGAAGCTTGATGCCTTTCACACACTGAAAATTATCTGGCAACAAGCTGTGTCGACGAATCTCTGGATATGGTGATTCATGAAACCCATGGTATGATGTGTAAACACAGCCCCCTCACGAATGGAAATTGCATAGCACAGTAATCATCGCCGGTGATATGATTGATGATTGGTTGGATGATTGGATAATTGAGCGCGAGGAACAAGGAGTGGTTGCCGAGGCTGTAAATCCGCCTCCAGTTGAATACGCCTGGCCCAACGGAGCTGGGATCTTTCTCGAACACGAAGCAGCCATAGCCATCAATGTCACGAACGCCCCACGCATTGTACTGCATGTGGTTTGATGTAATAGTTTGGTCAATTTGGTAGGTGCGAATGAGCATCAAATGACCACTGTCAGCTGAACGAGCGATAAACCACCACCCATCGGCTGGTATGATTCCAGGTCCTGAAATCATGAAGGCCAGCGCATTTGCGTCAGCTGCAATAATTCAAATTGGAGACCAAAAGGACAAAAATAAACAATCATATTCAGAGTATGTGTGGAATTAAGATTATTATAACAGTGACACATATCATAGACAGAGAATTGCAATGCCGTGGTCATAATCATACCCCAAGTTAAAAAAAATAAGCCAATGGCTTTCATATTCTAGCAATATGTCATGGTTCAAACATCATGTAACAATGAGAGGAAAACAACTATGACATCGCCTACTCATATTCTACCATAGTACTTACTACTACTGTTCTCATATCAACTCTAAGCAATAACATGCGTTGTTATAAAAATTTTGTAAACGAGAGTAAAATATAGCAATCATGATGTTATGCTCATAATATGTATTCTAACAATCATTAGATGCCAATTGTTCTCATATCAACTCTAACAATAACATGTGTGGTCATAAAAATCTAGGAAATGAGAGGAACATATAGCAATGATGTGGTTATAGACATGCTATGCATTCTAAATTTGTAAGAAATGAACAGGCAGTCGTATTCATAGGTAAAGATAAGATGAGATAGAACAATTACACGATGATAGACTCCACCAGTATAGGCAGCCAATCTGTGCGTCGACCGCGTAAACGATGCCATCGTGCACTATATCATCAGACAGAAATGTTGCCTCAACAGGATTGATGATGAGCCATAACCATGTATGGCGACCGGATTCCAGATAGACTAGTCCCATGTTGAACAAGGCAATGATCTTGTAATCCATGTAGTCTTCTGATGGTGTGGACACTTCGCAGATTACAACTTTCTGCAAACAGAGGTCGAGCCAAAAGCTTGACGTGTCTCGTGCGTAGTAGGCAGGAGTGTCCGGCGGGCCGCGAGGCTCGATGGCGGCGGTATCCAACGATGGAAGGGTGATCTCTCGCTGGGTGTAGATATCTATGAGACGCCACGGACTACCGGTGTGGTGGATAAGGATGATCCAGTTGGCCTTCATGCCCACCCAGTAGTGGTCGCACATGAAGGACAGGTGGACGGGTAGTGGTAGCATGTCGAGGGGCACCACGGCAACCTCCGTAGGATCATCAAGTCGGTGTCTGGGCCACCTGCAAGGATCAGGCATCAGCAAGCAGGGTGTCTTGAAAAGAGCCGGCAGATTGCAGATGAGTAGGCGGTACAAAGACACCGAGCATGCGGCCAGACGGACGGTGCTGAGTAGGTCCACACGACTACAGATCTGCTCCAAGAGAACATCGGGGAGGGAATTCCAATCGCGGCTCTGCGTGTTAGTCGGTTCTGCCATTGGGGTTTTCGGTGCCTGCGAGCCAGCAGGGAAGTGGATTCGGTCGGGCGAGGGAAGAAGCTTCTCCATGTGTGGCCGAGCAGTGAGCGGGGGGATATGGTACGCGCGAGCTACCAAGGAAGATGGCACGGGCGGGCGAGCAGTGAGTGGGGGTAAATGGTGTGCGGCCGATGATGGGGAAGAGAGGAGGAAGAAGAAGAGAGGAAGAAGAAGAGATGGCAGTACTGGGTAAGGCTGATTTAGTAACACCAACACGCTGGTTCAGCTTATTAATTACGTGTCCCATCTGCTGCAGCGTGTATTGTCACTTCACTGCGAAGACTAGTTGAATAGTTCTCTCTGACCGAGATGGGGAATAATGGATCGCGAGGACTTCCTTTCTACAGTATCCCTATGCCTCTACGCTCACTTCACTCATTTTTCTCCGTACCTAGTCACTTGTTGAAATCTGTAGAAAGACAAATACTCCGTATTTGGGAGCAGAGGGAGGCTTTTACTCCGTACTATTTGGGAACAGAGGGAGTATCACCATATGGAGGGAACATAGGAAGCTTGAAACATGAACATGTCAATGGGAGGGAGTAACACTCACACGTACACATGGACGCACGCAACACTCACACACCCATGCGACACACAGCACACGACGCAATACACACACTCACGCTCAAGTGCTCAACCTACTCCCTACGTCCGTGAAAGACTGTACATTTAGAGATTTACACATTGACCAGGGCATAATTAACGCCCAAAAGTAGCAGACTTATATGTGCATGCGACCATTGAGATAAGAAGATTAAATGAAGGCCGTTGCATGATGTAATTAAGGATAGACATGTAGCCTATACCTACAACACAAGTTGGTGCATTAGTCAGTCAATATCGATTTAGATTAAAGGCTAAATGCATTGGAAGTGTAGATGTACATCATGTACTACACTCTTTTTTATAGCCGATGTACACTCTTTGTTGGAAGACCGAGGGAGGACACGTGCATGCACTCACATACACAGCCAGGGCGGTTCGCGCGCAAGGGTTGGACTCGTGTCGCGCCTGCGTAAAGTTTTGTTTAACTGATTTCTTTGCTCTGCCAACTAACAGGTGGGACCCAGAAACCAGGTGACAATTTAACCAGTCAACAAAGTGCCACGTCGACTATGTGGCCGGTCAGTAGGGTGCGATGCGGTGCTCTACGATGAGCTAGTGATCGTATAATCGCCGCAAAACTATATATAGTGACCGTAAAGAGCGTATTGTTACATACGTTGACCGCTAGTGTATTTTTCTTGTTTCAAATTAAGCCATATTAATCGGAAAGGACGCAGTATGGACTACTACTACTAGTACTAGTATTTCTTTGATGTGTCCCGTCAACTCGCCGAACAAGGAGAAGCTTGCTTACTACGCCTCTCCCTCGCCCACGCGCGCGGTGGTTCGCAGGACGAGGAGATGGTTTTGACTACAACGCCCTCTCGCTCTCCCTTTCCCTCGCCCTCACCCTCGCCATCACGGTGGACGTGCAGCAGTTCAATCGGTGTCAGATTGCCAGAAGCATATTGTATTGTAGTATCATCATTGTTGGACCTTCCGAAGAGGCGAAGAGCCAAGTGCAAGGTTCACACAAGTACGAACTATTGAACCTCCCGAAGAGGCAAAGAGCCAAGTGCAAGGTTTTATAGGAGTTGTCGTCCTAGTAGGAGTGTACTACAACTATAGCGAACGATGCTACCGTATGATGCCGCCACGTCACGTATATCCAAAGTTGTGCCACCTTTTTTTTCTCAAAGAGCGTGTTGGAGCCCGTGCAACAACCACACAAGTTGCAAGTACACATAACACATTTACTAGTAATAAATTCTAAAGGACAAATGCCAGTATGCCACACAAGTTCATCTCCAATTCATGTGATAAATCTGTGCACGACTAGTCTACATATATTTGCAGCGCTACCGTTCACAATTACCGTACTCCACTTACACGTTATAGATGGGCTACATGTCCTCCACCAGGTTCCAGTCCTAGGTGTTCTTCATGGATGGCACGATCCATAGCGGTGGGCAACGGGAATCATTGTCGCAGCTTTCTAGTCCGGTTCCACACGATGGAGACTCATCCAAGCTGAAGCGGCATAAATCAGGGATAGCGTGTCCCAGCATGTCATTCATCCGGCGGTGCACACTGAAGACACAACCATGCTTCATGAACGGCAGGCCTTCCGTATCATGCACGGAAGGTGGAATCCGCTTCACAATGGGGTAGCTGTCCCCGATGAAAAGTGAGTACTCTCCAAGAGTGTTCCTCGGCACCCACGTAGCATCACGGGGGTCGAACTCGGCGCCGTTCATCTGGTACACGCGGCATCCCAGATCTGGACACATGGTGACGTACATAGTCAAGGTCCATGCATAATAATGTTGTGCTCAAATATGGCGGTCAGTAATACTGTGCAGCAAATAGTACTACTCCGGTATAGAGGAAGTAAAATAACCGGCTTATTATATATAGCCACTCTTGGCTACATGGATGAGATAGTAAGACATGGAAAAACAAAAATGGTGGCAGCTAGTGGGTTCAAGTCTTCAAGGGCCTAGCTAGCTATACGCGTCCTCCAAGGTAAAAAGTACTCCTACTAGTACTACAAAGTATACTACTAGTACAACAATGAAAGAGAAGGTGAGAGGGTTAAAAATGGAATACCTGGGTAGATGGTGACGGTCCGATCGTGGTAGATTGTGTGACCATGTTGCACATCAGTGGTACCATGGGTAACGACTGCTAAGATAGTTGATCCCAATATGCCAAAGTCAGCTACAAGGTTCCAGGTTAGACCGAATCGCGGATGCAAATGCACATCCAGGATCAGCGATCTTATTTTGATCGGGGGATGACTGGTCCCTGCAAAATAATGGAGTACCGTTAGGGATGCAAATGATGGTTTGTGCATTCCATTTGTAATCTCCCGTACCGTAGGATGGCAACCAGATGAAACAAGTCCCCTGGCTTGTCACCGCGAAGATGCGGCCTAGATGGCGCACGGCGTCTTCGAACATGTAGGGGTACAAATCTGCCGCCGCCAACATGCGCCAGCCTCTGTCGTTACTGCCTCTTGAATTGATAGCAATCCTTATGTCGAACACCGCGATGAGATAGTAATTGTCGTAGCCGCGTTGCTTTGTCGGCGGGTCCGCAATTGTGATATTCTTCAATCTCATGTAGGCATCATCATACGTATTCAAGCCCAGCCAGTCCGGAAGGCCGATCCCAATGGTGGAGAAGGGGTCTACCAGAACGGCCGCACTGCTATGGATGTTGTGAAAAATGATGGTGGTATCTGGCCGGAGGTATGCAAGCCAATCTTCGTTGGCACTGACCCAAACCTATATATAAGACGGTGGGCAGCGAAGAAACTACGGGATGGAAATGGAATGACTAAGTACTACATGATCAAACTTCATTACTGACCTGCTCATCGGACAAAATCCGACTACCTCTCAACGTTGGCAACTCTAGCGGAGTCAACGTGCAACCATGGCCAGGGAGCGGTGGACTGTTCGAAGGATTGTCCCATAGAAGAACCTTCTCCTCGAGGACGCATGGCAGACCAACAAGCATGGCCTGTTTAAGCAGCATCTTGAAAAAGTTGGTGCAGGAAGCACCGAGTCTTGCGGCGGTGAGGACGTCGGAGCGACATGCGATTTCTCCCACAGGATCGTCGTCCAAGGTCTCCCAGCCCCGACGAGGAGGAGAACCGCCTGGCGAATCCATGGGAGCAGCGACGAACTGCCTTCTCTTCGGGGGGAGGGGAACTGGCGAGGAGGAGATAAGAGCATAGTAACCGCAGGGCCTCGCCCCTTCCAACTGTAGATCGTTCCTCAACGAAGGGGTGAGGCTATTATTTACTACTAATACTCCCTCCGTCCAGGTGCATAGGGCACCTAAGAAATGGTACCGTGAACTAGGCATATGTTGATTGGACGCTCATCACGTTTTTCTCTCCCTCTAGTTAATCCCGCATTAAGTGTAATGATGGTAGGACTAACCATGCATAGGCTAATGGATTGTTTCACACATTTCTTTAGGTCCAGATTGCATGCATGCAAAGAAAAAGTAAATGGTAGAGGCGGCTGATTGGTTTGCATATGGAAGTGAGATAAATGTGAAGCTGAAAACGCTAAGTGCATTGGGGTAGGCATACGAGTCATTAGTGCTAACTAATGAAGGGCGACTAATATACTTGAAAATCCTAAATTCTCTTAGGTGCCTTATGCACCTAGACAGAGTGAGTACAAGCATTATGGAACGTTATGGGATTGCATTATACTGCAAATAATAGCACTAGTAAGAAATTTTTGGCACTAGGTAGTAGTTTTTGGCATGGATTAAAATTTTTTGGGTATGTTTTTGCCATTTTTTGTACACGCCATTTTTTGTACACGCCATTTTTTGGGTATGTTTTTGCCATTTTTTGGGTATGTTTTTGCCATTTTGGCATGGATTAAAATTTTTGGCACTAGGTAGCGACGGTTACTACGGGGGCAGAACATTTGAGTTATTTGATACAGCGATACTAGGCTTTTCGCTTCCATTTGTGGAGGTGTAATGGATCTCGTCGAACTTTGTTAGTAGTTCCTTCTTTATGAATGAGATGAAGCAAAGCTTTTGCCTCCATTTAAAAAAAACACGTCAAGAGTCTTTTATAGTAGAGCCGATAATGGAGTAGATTGTGGGGCCGCACGTCCGTTTGACTTCAAAACTCAAACTACCCATGTAAAATATTGGCTCACAGCGAAGTGTAGTACTACTATTTTTTTAAAAGGCCGTCGTGCGTTCGACCGGGATCGAACCCACAAAAGGAGGTATACACTCCCGCGACCACTAGTAATACTCGTTGGAGTACAACGCAACCTAGAATAGCCTTTTGTCGCTAGTAGTACGTACATTGTTCCTTACAAGAAACCCCTAAGAGCATGGTTAATAGTATAGCGAGCTGCTGGCTATAAGCCAGTGCCATGCCATCTACAACCCATCTTATAGCCAACATGTACAATAATAGATCAAAAGAGTGTACTACTTTTTTATTATGTGGCCCACTTCTCATTCTCACAAAGTGCCTAGGAGCATGTGCTAGAGCTGGCTCTTCACGAAGAGCCTGCTTACCTTCTCTCTCCTCTTCTCTTTCCTCCAACTAAGCAGAAATATACTAGTTTATTTATTATAGCCCGCTGACTCAGCTCTATTGTACTTGCTCTAATAATGCAAGAAATCACTAAAATGCCAAGAAACTACTACCACTCGCATACGTGGCAGACTTAAGATAAGACTACCTTATCAACCATTGTACATGCTCTTACCAACAAAAATCCTCGAGTGACCTCCTACCTCCGGCCCGTCCACCTAGTCATCCTCGACCATGGTGAAAGTGCAACTATCCCTGGGTGGTTTTGGTAATTCCTAACAACCATTGTACATGCTCATACCATGCTCATTGAGCTAACATTATTCCAAGATTAATATTTCAGGAAAAGCTCAATGAATGGCATGGCATGGATGAGGAAAGTGGATCCCTCAAAATTCTAAGGACAAAAAGTTTGGCTCAAGCTTCAAGATCAAGACTCTACATTTTATATTTTAGTGATCCAAGATCACATTGAGTCTATAGGAAAAGCCAATACTATCAAGGAGGGCTGAGGTGTTGCTTAATGGCTTGCTTGCTCAAAGTGCTTAGTGATATGCTCCAAAATCCTCAACTACCTTCCCACATCCACATATGACCTAAACCAAAAGTCAAACTCGGCCCCACCGATTCTTTCTATCCGGCGCCACCAAGTTTCAAATGTCATAGCCACTGCCACAAACCCTAGGCAAATCGGTCTCACCGATAGGGATCTCGGTCTCACCGAGATGGGTCTGTTTCCCTTCGTAACGTTTCGGTCTTACCGAGATGAGCGATCGGTCCCACCGAGATTGCAATGTAAACTCTCTGTTTCCCTTTTATAACATTTCGGTCTCACCGAGATGAGCGAATCGGTCCCACCGAGTTTACCTGACCAACTCTCTGGTTAGCTTATTACCAAAATCGGTCCCACCGAGTTTGTGTAATCGGTCACACCAAGATTACGTTATGCCCTAACCCTAACCATATCGGTCCTACCGAGTTGCATCTCAGTCCCATCGAAAATCCTAACGGTCACTAGGTTTGCTGAATCAGTCCGACCGAGTTTAACCATTCGGTCCCACCTAGTTTGGCAAATTGTGTGTAACGGTTAGATTTTGTGTGGAGGCTATATATACCCCTCCACTCACTCTTCATTCGTGGAGAGAGCCATCAGAACATACCTACACTTCCAATACACATTTTCTGAGAGAGAACCACCTACACTTGTGTTGAGGTCAAGATATTCCATTCCAACCATATGAATCTTGATCTCTAGCCTTCCCCAAGTTGCTTTCCACTCAAATCTTCTTTCCACCAAATCCAAATCCTTTGAGAGAGAGTTGAGTGTTGGGGAGACTATCATTTGAAGCATAAGAGCAAGGAGTTCATCATCAACACACCATTTGTTACTTCTTAGAGAGTGGTGTCTCCTAGATTGGCTAGTGTCACTTGGGAGCCTCCGACAAGATTGTGGAGTTGAACCAATGAGTTTGTAAGGGCAAGGAGATCGCCTACTTCGTGAAGATCTACCGCTAGTGAGGCAAGTCCTTCGTGGGCGACAGCCATGATGGAATAGACAGGGTTGCTTCTTCATGGACCCTTCGTGGGTGGAGCCCTCCGTGGACTCGCGCAACCGTTACCCTCCGTGGGTTGAAGTCTCCATCAACGTGGATGTACGATAGCACCACCTATCAGAACCATGACAAAAACATTCGTGTCTCCAATTGTGTTTGAATCCTCCAAACCCTTCCCTTTACATTCTTGCAAGTTGCATGCTTTACTTTCCGCTGCTCATATACTCTTTTGCATGCTTGCTTGAATTGTGTGGAGATTGCTTGACTTGTGCTAAGATAGCTAAAATCTGCCAAGAACTAAAATTGGGAAAAGGCTAGATTTTTATTTGGTCAAGTAGTCTAATCACCCCCCCTCTAGACATACTTTCGATCCTACAAGTGGTATCAGAGCTTTGGTCTCCATCTGCTTTGATTTCCATAGCTTTTGGCGGTCATAGCCTTGGTTTCACAACCTAGGAGAGTATGGCGTCTAGCGAGGGAAATTATCACCGTAGAGGTCCTTACTTTGATGGCACTAATTTTGCTAGTTGGAAGCATAAGATGAAAATGCATATTCTTGGACATAACCCCACCGTTTGGGCTATTGTGTGTATTGGCTTGCGAGGTGAATTCTTTGACGGGAAAGAACCAAACCGTGAAGCCACCGCAGAAGAGTTGAAAATGCTGCAATACAATGCTCAAGCTTGTGATATCCTCTTCAACGGATTGTGCCCCGAAGAATTCAACAAAATCAGCCGTCTTGAGAATGCAAAGGAAATTTGGGATACTTTGATTGATATGCACGAAGGTACCGACTCCGTCAAGGAATCCAAATTGGATGTGCTTCAAAGTCAACTTGACAAGTTCAAAATGAAGGATGGTGAAGGTGTTGCTGAAATGTACTCTAGGCTTGCTCTTATCACAAATGAGATTGCCGGCTTAGGGAGTGAAGAGATGACCGATAGATTCATCATCAAGAAGATCCTAAGAGCCTTGGATGGAAAATATGATACCGTGTGCACATTGATCCAAATGATGCCCAATTACAAAGATCTCAAGCGAACGGAAGTCATCGGAAGAATTGTTGCTCATGAGATGTCACTCAAGGATAAAGAGGAACTTCCCAACAAATCAAGTGGTGCTTACAAAGCCTCATGTGAAGCCCCCACATCATCGAGTGAGAAACAAACCTTCAATGAAGAATTGAGCTTAATGGTGAAGAACTTCAACAAGTTCTACAAGAGTAGAAGCAAAGAGAGAAGCTCCAAGTCAAGGTCCTACAATGACAAAAGATCTTCTAGTCGAGAGAGAAATTGATACAATTGTGGAAGGCCCGGACACTATTCCAATGAGTGTACGACCCCCTACAAGAGAAGAGAAGATTCTCCCAAGAGAAGAAGTAGAAGAGAAGAATCACCATCTAGAGAAAGAAGGAGTAGAGATGATCGTTATGAAGGAAGACCCTCACGGAGAAGCAAGGATTCAGAAAGAAAGGACAAGTCATCAAGGAGCTACACAAAACAAAGACATCAAGCTCATGTTGGTGAATGGGTATCCGGCTCCGACTCCGACAACCAATCCGAGAGAAGCTATCACTCTGACTCCGAATATATTCAAGATGAAGGTGTTGACGGTCTAGCACTTGTGACAACCAACTCCTACGACATATTTGACTCACCAAATGAAGAAGTTGGAACATGCTTCATGGCTAAAGGCCCAAAGGTATCACACCCGAGTATGTTGATTTCAATAGTGATGAAGATGACTTGTTAGGTGATGATGATTTACTTGTTGACAACTCTAGTGATGAATACTGTGATGAAACATCAATTAATCATGCTAATCAAGATAAAATGAATGACAATGATAAGGAGAAGATTGAGTCTCTAACTAAAGAACTAAACACTCTTAAGTTAGCTCATGAAACTATCTTAGGAGGTCATCGAGAACTTTTAAGGACTCATGAGAAATTACGCTTTGAAAAGCTCAACTTTGAGCAAGAGCATGAGTTCTTAAAAGCAATCAATGATGATCTTCGCAAGAAAAGTTCTTCTTACATTGCCAAGCGTTTACTCTTATCCACTTACATGCCTCAAGTCAAGTCTAGTAACAAGAACAAGAAAGATTCTTCCTCTAGTAGTAACAATAATCATGCTAAATCCAATATTGTTGCTTCTAGTAGTTCTCTTGATTCCACTAATGATTCTCTTAGCCAAGTTACACTTGAGCAAGAAAATAGCTTATTGAAGGGAATTATAGAGAAAGGTGTTTACAAGAGCCTTGCCGGAAGTAAGCAATTCGAGGAAATTGTACGCAAGCAAGGAAGGCACCGGAAGAATCAAGGTGTTGGTTTTGAACGAAAGTTCAATGCCAATGGAGTTGAGTGGGAAGAAGATCAACACCCCAAGACGAAGTTTGTTCCTCAACAAGAGAAGTATGATCCTACTTCTTTCAAAGGGACAGAAGCTCAAGATGATCTTCCACCACAAGACCACAAGCAAAAAGGCAAGGACAAGCTTCAAGAGGAAATTGATGCATTTGAAGAAGCTCCTAAGGCCTTGGTCAAGTGGGTTCCCAAGACTACTTCAAGTTCCACTTCATCAAGTACAACTACAACACCGAGGATTCCCATCAAGATGGTGTGGATCCCGAAGAAGAACTAGAGAGTTCTTGAGGGTGACTCCGCCAACATACTTCACTCTTATCATCTTGGCAAGAACAAGTACAATCAACTTCCACATCTTGCACTAGTTCAAGGAGTCACAAACCCTCTTGTTGGTAAGACAAGGGACAAGGTAACCTAAAAGCTTTCATAGACATCATCCTGTGTGTGCATCACTCTATGTCTATGGATATCCTTGTTTGTTCCTTGTGGGACTAACCCATGTAGGTATTGAAAGTGCAACTCACTCCAATGGATAGCTCAAAATGATCTACATCAACATTGAGCATCCACATCTTCAACATCTACATGAAGTCATCATCGACAAAACCCAAGGTTAGTTCATCCCTCTTAGGGGGGATCTCACATCTAGGGGGAGCTTTACTCTAAGAATTGAGCTAAAGCAACTCTAATGGTGTGAAACACAACAATGCTTTATGTAAAAGTGGTAACCCCACTTGTGCTTAAACGATGAGTATGACCTATGATCAAATGTTCTCATTTGACTCCTAAGTCAATATACTCATATATAGATGACCTAGTCATCGCAAATTGTTTGATAGATGCTAGAATTGGTTGTGCATGCTTTGCCACATATTTCAATTGCCATTTTATTGTGTGAGCATGTTGATTGCATATTTCACTCATTCGAGGACATCCACTTGTTGTTTTGATTGATTGTTTTTCTTTTCTTTTGCCAAGTGGATGGACAAGAATGCCTAAGAACCCTCTGTAGCTATCTATGCTTTTCTCGTCTCAAACTCTATTCATGCTACATCACAAAATTTGATCAAGTCAGATTTGAACCAATTTGTGTGAGGAGCACTCGGAGTCCCTGATTCGTCATAGACTTAAACTTCCAAAACTTCTTTGTGCTTTTCGGTCTGACCGGTTCCTCCATTTCGGTCATACCGAGATCACTAAGTCGATCTAGGTTTTCAATCTTGGTGCAACCGATTTGAACCTTTCGGTCACACCGAGTTTCAGTAACTGCTTGCAGTTATGAATCTTGGTGCCACCGAGTTGTTCCACTCGGTCACACCGACAGGGTCGGGCTATATATACTCATGGGCAAAATTTTGGAAATTTCTTCGAAACCCCTTCGCCCGCGCATAGCTCGCTCTGCCTCCTGGGTCTCCAGATCGTCCTCCTCGTCGCCAGCCGCCTCCTGTCGCTGGTCTCCGCCGCTGTCAACGGAATTCTTCCCTGCCGTTGCCGTCGTAGCGAGTTCATCGCCAAACTAGGGTATGGACTCGATCACAGTGCTATCCCCGTCCGATTCCTAGCACATTGTGTTCATTATGATTCTTACCACGATTGAAACGCTTCTATCTAGTCAAAACACTCCGTAGATTAGAGTTGAATTGAAAATTTAGGGTTAGGTTTCCGCCGAAACCATCTCGGACCATCCGAGTTGTGGAACTCGGTACCACCAATTCGGCTCAGGCCATTGCACATGTAATTTTCGGTCTGAATGAGAATTGCAAATTGGTGTGACCGAGTTCAGGACTTTGTGAAACCCTAGCAGTCTCGGTGCCACCGAACTATGACTCGGTCTGACCGAGTTCACTAGTTTAGGTTCCAACAGTTGCTTCGGTATCACCGAGTTTACAAATCGGTTGATCCGAAATGCTTTATGTGGAAAACTAAAACTAAGTTTTTGACTCATTCTTTTGCAAAAACCTCTGCATTTTGTGATGCTCATCCACTCTATCTCATCTATATCTATTCACAGGGTCTGCTGTTAGTGTTTGCAATATGTCTGATCAGTGACAACCAGAACAGGTCAGAGGAGCAGGTTCACCTGAGTGAGGGCACTAGTCCCTCTAGCAGTTCAGATGATGGTAGAAGGAGCACTCCCAGCAACTTGCCCAAAGCTGCCACCAGAACAAGGAAGAAGAAAACTTCAGAGTCTGAGGATGAAGACTATGTGGCAGTTGAGGATGAGGCCACTTTCAAGAAGAAAGTGGTTAAGAAGGAATATAGCACTGCTGCTGCCACCAAGCCATGCATGAAGCAAAAGGTTCCTGCAAAGAGAATTCCAATGTCTAAGGCCATAGTATCTACTTAAGTCCCTTTGGGATTTGAACCCAAAGAGGCTGCTGCAGAAGGGAAGAAGAGGAAGGAGAGGATCAAAAAGACCACTGCTAGAGTGCTTGGGAGATCCTCAATCATGAGAGATTATGAAGAGGAAGAGGAAGAAGAGGTTGCTGCACCAGCACCTAAGTCCCAGAAGCTTATGGGTGATGCTATCAGGACAGGGGCTGCTTCATCAAAGCCCAAAGAAGCACCCAAAGCAGCCTCCAAGCCCAAGAGTGCACCTAAGAGGAATACCAGGAGTATACCAGCTGCTGTGAAGAACAAGGCCCCAGTGCCTGAAGTTGCTGCTGATGAAGATGATGAAGGACAAGTCCTGAGGAAGCTCAAACCCAAGATTCCAGACCACAATGATGCTCATCCTGTGGCTGAGAACATGAAGATCAGGAGAGACTCAGGACTGAGGAAATGGAGAGAGACAGACCCATATGCTACAAGAAGAAGAACTGCTGTTGATTACAGGTTCCACACAAAGGAACAGCAAGATTTCTATGAGACAGTGTTGCTGGACAAGAAGCATATAGTGTGTGAAATGAGGTGGGTCGACTGGAAGTATATCAAGGAAAATGAGGAACACTATCCTGGTGTGTTTGACAGCTTTAGTGCTTGTGGAGTTGCAGACTTGGTTGGGCAGAAGCTCACAAAGTGGAATGAGGAGCTCATAATGCAATTCTACTCCACAGCACACTTCTATCCAGATGGCAGGATAGTATGGATGTCTGAAGGTACAAGGTACCACTCAACTATTGAGGAATGGGCAAATCTGATCAATGCTCCTAAGGAAGAAGAAGATGACTTGGATGTCTATGCCAAGAAGAAGATGGATCACAACTCTATGGCAAACATGTACAAGGAGATTACTGAAGATGATCTTGAGACTCACCAGTTTGGGTCAGTAAAACATTTGCTGTCAGGGCTACCTACAATCAATTGGATCCTTAGGCACACTCTCTTGCCCAAGTCTGGTGATCATAGAATGATCAGAGGCCATGCAATTAACTTGCTACATATATTTGATGTGCCATAGAAGTTCAAGGTCATGAGCCTTATAGTTGAGACTATCAAGAGGACTGCAGCAGACCAGAAAAGAAGTTGTGGATATGCCCCACAAATCCAGGAGTTGATAAACTCAAAGATGGGCACAGGCACATACTTGTTGGATAAGGAACACTTGCCTATCTACCCAGACTTCAAGGACAATCAAGTTGTGATGAATGAGAATGAACCATCATTAGTACAAGCTCAAGAGAAGAAGGAGAAAGCAAAGAAAGAGAAGGCGGCCAAGATGCCAACTCAAGAGGAGGCATCTGAGTACTTTTTGAAAAGCAAGCAGGACCAGCTTGGTTATTTGATAACATCAACTCTGAGGATTGAGAAGGGGTTGGCCACCCTAACTCAAAACTAGGAGAGCCTGGAGGGAATCATGGAACAAAAATTCTATGATTTAGATGTTAAATTAACTGAGATTCAGTCAGTTGTGGAGCAGCTACAGGATCACATGCAGGAGAGGAAGGGCAGAACAACCACTGATGCATTTGCCAGAGTGCCTAGAGCTCAGAGGTCAACTGCAGTACCAGTACCAGACACTAGAGCCACTTCATCTGCACCAGCTACAGCTTTAGTGCCACCAGCTCCAGCACCTACCCCAGCAGCTCCATCTACTTCGACTGAAGCCTTCATTCTTGGAGTTCTCCGGACACCACCACGTGAAGACCAAGCCTGAGAGACGTTTTAGTGCTATGCATTTTCTATGAAATTTTTGGTAACTTGTTGCCAAAGGGGGAGAAAAATGTATAGATCATAGGCTTCGAGAGAGAGAGAGTTTGCTTTTGTTCTCTCTTGTCTTCTTGGTTGAACTTTGGTTGCTTTTGATTGCTTGAGATACTATGCTATTATCTGTGAGACATTGATGATCATGTGGTTGATCATAAGCTACACTTATGCTTGTTAGATGATATTATCTTACTTATCCTTATATGATCATTCACTTTGCTTGGTGATGAGTGCATGTATTTAATTCTTATCATTTTGAGCACTCCACCAAGATGTATGTGACATGGAAGAGTAACCCATGATCCTAACTCATTGTGCATTTGCAGTCCAAAGCAAATCTTAAGATATGCACAAATTTAGGGGGAGCTCTTGCTTTTCACATACTTCTCAAAGCGATGATATCTTTCACTCTTATTATCATTTGTCGAAGCTTTGATCTATATGTTGTCATCAATTACCAAAAAGGGGGAGATTGAAAGTGCAACTATCCCTGGGTGGTTTTGGTAATTCCTAACAACATATAGCTCATTGAGCTAACATTATTCCAAGATTAATATTTCAGGAAAAGCTCAATGAATGGCATGGCATGGATGAGGAAAGTGGATCCCTCAAAATTCTAAGGACAAAAAGTTTGGCTCAAGCTTCAAGATCAAGACTCTACATTTTATATTTTAGTGATCCAAGATCACATTGAGTCTACAGGAAAAGCCAATACTATCAAGGAGGGATGAGGTGTTGCTTAATGGCTTGCTTGCTCAAAGTGCTTAGTGATATGCTCCAAAATCCTCAACTACGTTCCCACATCCACATATGACCTAAACCAAAAGTCAAACTCGGCCCCACCGATTCTTTCTATCTGGCGCCATCGAGTTTCAAATGTCATAGCCAGTGCCACAAACCCTAGGCAAATCGGTCTCACCGATAGGGATCTCGGTCTCACCGAGATGGGATTGTATCTCTGTTTCCCTTCGTAACGTTTCGGTCTTACCGAGATGAGCGATCGGTCCCACCGAGATTGCAATGTAAACTCTCTGTTTCCCTTTTGTAACATTTCGGTCTCACCGAGATGAGCGAATCGGTCCCACCGAGTTTACCTGACCAACTCTCTGGTTAGCTTATTACCAAAATCGGTCCCACCGAGTTTGTGTAATCGGTCACACCGAGATTACGTTATGCCCTAACCCTAACCATATCGGTCCTACCGAGTTGCATCTCAGTCCCACCGAAAATCCTAACGGTCACTAGGTTTGCTGAATCGGTCCGACCGAGTTTAACCATTCGGTCCCACCGAGTTTGGCAAATTGTGTGTAATGGTTAGATTTTGTGTGGAGGCTATATATACCCCTCCACCCACTCTTCATTCGTGGAGAGAGCCATCAGAACATACCTACACTTCCAATACACATTTTCTGAGAGAGAACCACCTACACTTGTGTTGAGGTCAAGATATTCCATTCCAACCATATGAATCTTGATCTCTAGCCTTCCCCAAGTTGCTTTCCACTCAAATCTTCTTTCCACCAAATCCAAATCCTGTGAGAGAGAGTTGAGTGTTGGGGAGACTATCATTTGAAGCACAAGAGCAAGGAGTTCATCATCAACACACCATTTGTTACTTCTTGGAGAGTGGTGTCTCCTAGATTGGCTAGGTGTCACTTGGGAGCCTCCGACAAGATTGTGGAGTTGAACCAAGGAGTTTGTAAGGGCAAGGAGATCGCCTACTTCGTGAAGATCTACCGCTAGTGAGGCAAGTCCTTCGTGGGCGACGACCATGATGGAATAGACAAGGTTGCTTCTTCATGGACCCTTCGTGGGTGGAGCCCTCCGTGGACTCGCGCAACCGTTACCCTCTGTGGGTTGAAGTCTCCATCAACATGGATGTACGATAGCACCACCTATCAGAACCACGACAAAAACATCCGTGTCTCCAATTGCGTTTGAATCCTCCAAACCCTTCCCTTTACATTCTTGCAATTTGCATGCTTTACTTTCCGCTGCTCATATACTCTTTTGCATGCTTTCTTGAATTGTGTGGAGATTGCTTGACTTGTGCTAAGATAGCTAAAATCTGCCAGGAACTAAAATTGGGAAAAGGCTAGATTTTTATTTGGTCAAGTAGTCTAATCACCCCCTCTAGACATACTTTCGATCCTACACATGGGACATAGCTACCGCCGCCGGCAGAAGGCGAGGTTAAAACCGCCAGCGGTGCAGAGCCCATGTTGTGGCAGCCCGGATGCCAGCTCCGTCCGGCGCTCGTGGCCGTTAGCTAGCCAAGAAAGCTCCGTCCAGCTGCTTGTCTGCAAGGTTTGCTAGCTAGATTGGCACGGCAGCATGGCGGCTTGCTTGCGCGTGCCGCGCTAAGGCCAGCCATCTGGCTCGAGCGAAGGCCAGCACGGCGGCTTGCTCGCTTGTGAGTCACGCTCGGGCCAGCCTGCCAACCCGTGCAAAGGCCAGTGTGGCGTCCGGCCCGTCCGGCGGAGCGGCGGCCAACTCGCTCATCACCGACGCCACCGACGAACATGCATCAGTACTGTTTGAAGTAATGTTCAAGAAAAATAATGATTTGAGGGGGAATAACAGGATAGAAGGTCAGATGTGGGTCCCTCGTGTCAACGGTCTAACAAAATGTGTTGGTTTAAGGTGCCTCGTTAGCACGAACGTGTGGGCCAATCCTGTCATAAATGGGTTTAAATGAACCTAATCGGTAGGAGTACTAGGTAGTTTTTGGCGTGGATTAAGAAATTTTGGGTATGTTTTTGTTATTTTTTGTACAATAGATTCTTCCTAGGGCTGGTTGAAAGTGGTAGTTTTTTGTTAAATACTCTACATATTGTAAGTAGGAGTGAAAGTTAAGCTTTGGAAGCTAATAAGCAAGGCTAGTTACATAGTGCATATGTGTACATGATTGAAAGTAAATATCAACCATGAGTGACTAATATCTTGATGGAAAACTCGAAACTATGGAATACTAGGAAAAAATGCATGGTTGGAAATACTAGCAATGTTCATGTCCGTTGCAACGAATCATAATTAGAATAATACTTATTCACAAACTTGGTACAAAACACTCTAATTTTGATATACATATGTCACTAGAGATATATTATGTTTCAATTAGAATATATTCCTTGGGCTGTTTTGGTGAGGTCAGGGAGGGATGTGGTTGGTTTTAAGATACTAATTATGGTTTTTTCTGCAAATTGGTAGACAAGTGGGATGTTGGTGAGAAAAGGCAACAACTTACCTCACAATCGTTAGATGTAGATCTAATGGTCAGAAACGGCGGATGGCAGACACACCAGCATCGCCAACTTAGTCTTGTGTAGGAGTACTAGCAAGATCCGTGCATTGCACGAAACATCAAGATGCATTTTTTTTATAAAACACTTGTTGTGATTGACCCTTGCGGGAGTAATCCCATGTGTAAAAACTAATGATATCTCGAGAAATATGAGATAAGGTGAAGAGGAGTGGGGTGTGGTGGTGGTTGGTGGTCGGACGGAGCGGAGGCATGGGGATTGACGACGCCGGCAGCAGCCACCAGGCCAGTTTGTTCCAGATGCTTCCTTTCTTAATTGCTCAACAATGAGGTTTGTTGGAGATAAGGATGAATGAGGGAAGGCCTTGTCTGGAAATGTGGAGAGGCGTGCGGGTATCTTTTAGTTTAATTTCCATCCGTCAGATATAGATCGGACGGTCTATATTGCAAGATGGCACACGTACCATCATCACCAACTCGGTTTTTTATAAGAGAAGAAATATAAGTATGGATATACAAACGTATTATCGATACTTGCTTCCGTAAACTAGCATCTACATTCTATTCAATGCCTCAGCATGTGGGGCCTTAGCACAATGACTTCTCGACTGTGTAAAACAAAGATTTTCCCGTCGCCGACAAGGAGGGGGTGACGGCGGTGCGCTCTTTCGCTTGCTCTAGTCCTAGTAGTCATACTAGGTGGTCTAAGCACGTGTAGATTTATTCTTTTTCATGTCTCGTGTTCGCCGTACTGCCACGACTATTGATGAATAGACGGTAAGTTATTCACGGGAAACCCTTGTTGAGCGTGTTTGCGAGAGAGGGAGAGGGAGAGAGAGAGAGTGCGTGTGTGATATGTTAGAGACTGAGGCAATGATAATAGATTCTTTGTGTCTACGTGTGTGGAGGATAGAGAGAGACATGTACATGGGGCTTTGTGTTGTGTAACGTGGAGACACATATACATAATTAGAGAGTGAGTGTGTGAGATACACATGCGTACATGAGGAGAGATGAGGATCTAGATAAATGGGTGTTTGTGCGTGTTTGTGTGTGTTTGTGCACGCCTTTGTGTGTGAGAGGGAGAGAGTGTATGTGGAGTAGAGAGACCACTGATGATGTAAACCTAGTATAAGGGAAGGGGGAATGGTGTGACATGTGTAGTAGCGAGATAGCACGGGTGTGGGTGGGGGGAGCAGACTATTTGGAAGAGACATCGAGTGTGTGTGTGGGAGAGGGGTCTGAGGGCGAGAGAAAGAGAGAGCTAGCGACAGAGAGAGAGAGAGAGAGGAAGAGAGGGGGCGAGAGGGGTCGTTTGTGTCCATAAATGGCGTATAGATAGGGAGACAATGTTGATGTTGTCCGAAATTGGCCTATGAACGGAGACGCAAGGGAAGTGAGTCATCGTGTGTGTGATAGGGACTTCATGAGAGATCTAGAATAGATGGTGTAGAGAACAATGTGCGAAATCGAGAACGATTATACATTAGGGAGCTATGCAAAGAGTCACGGCATATATGTATACAGGGAAGGAGCTGGGGCGGGTCCGCATGTGGGAGAGATAGAAAGAGGAGACTAGTGCACAAGGAGACAAAGTGTGCTTGTTTGCAGTGGGGGTGGTGTGTGAGGTGAGTGCGCGAGAACCACATAAATAGGGACGTTTGGGGGCAACGTTTTGTGTGTATGGGAAATATACACTCTACATAGTGTGTGTGCTTGGGTAATAGAGATAGCGGGAGACCTAGAGAGTGAGGGAAGAGATGTGTGCATGCCCGAGAGACAAAGTGATAGAGACCTATGTTGGGGTCCGGACTTTACAAGAGAGAGGGGTGTTAATGTGCTCGTGTGTTGGTGTTTGGGGGAGAGAACGACTTCTCTATGTGTGTGTGTGTGGTGGTGGTGGTGGGGGGGGGGGGGTTGACTTCAGATAAAGAGTGAGGTGTCTATATTTGAGGGACTTTAGCGTAATTGAGATATTGTGCACTCATGGTTGATCAATTTGTTTCACACTTTGTACTATGAGATAACGATACTTTTGAACATGCGTGATATACCTTGATGTACCAGAATTACAAACATAAGATTGGAATTTTGGAATTCGACTCCATCATTAGCTTTTGTAATTCATTTAAACGGAGGTACATTTTTTAAGCCGGGATTTCGTGATTTCAAATTCATATATCAAACCTAGAGATATACACATACGGGCATGTTCAAACTTTATAATCATCCACTTTATTCATACACATACACATTTTTGCTTTTGTCATCATATTTAGGATAAACACATTTGGAATTTCATTTGAATTGGACCGCATGATGGTATTTGCTTGTAGTAGCTCAATGATCCATATTTGAATTGAATGGACAATCTAAATTTTGAGTTGGAGACATTGATTTTCAAAACTTGCACATTTTTTACGTGCAAAACAAACAAATTGTTGGCCATGATATCATAGTCGGCCGTACGAGAGCAGAATACTTATAATTTTAGGCACCAAAAGCTTTCAAACTTCCCGCTCACATCAAAATATCACGCGCCCGAAAGTTTAGCCCTGCGATATTCCGGTTTAACCCCTGCCACATGAACGGAAAAGGGCTGCTTTGGTAACTCCATTGTTTTCTCCTCTTTGCCCCCAACATTCTTCCCCAGAGCCCCTCCCCTTCCCCTCCCCGACCCCCAACCACGGCAAGCCGCCGAATCTAGTCCTCTGCCGCAGCGGTGGACCTCACACCCCGCCGGATCTACCTTCCGCACCTTGGAACCCCTAACTGCCAACTCACCACTTCACCGGAGCTGCTTCAGCGACTAGCTTGTCCACCGCTCCAGATCTCCTTGACCGCCAACATGGTCCACCGCATCGGATCTGCTTAACCAGCGCCCTCGTCCACCACAGTGTAGGCCCTTCACTGACTCCCTCGCCCGCCCCTTCGCTAGCCCTTCATACAAGCCCTCATCCGTCGCAATAGATCCGCCTCACCAAAAGCACTGTACAACGCGCCCACCGAAGCCTTCGTCCACAGCACCGAACCCGCTCCACGGACGCCATATTCAACTCCACCGGCCCTGCTTTACCGACACCGCAACATCATCAGGTTATTTCGATTTGTACTCCTTCGGTTTTTCTCTTTATCGTGCAATTGTTCACTTACCACAGATGAGCTTTCTTGTATGTCGACAGGCGCCACAACCGTAGCACCGGAGCCGCTTCAGCGACGGCGACAACCGGCCCAAACTCAATCGCAACACGAGCACCATCGACGATCCTTATCTATCAAGTATGATGACGATACCCATACGCCGCCGAGAATCAGGTACTATTATCCAACGGCCGGCGCCTACGTCCACTTTCCTAGCATAAGCACCGCACCTTTGAATTTCTTCAGGGCATCATTCAGTTTTTCATGAGACGCATTATTCTGCTTGCACCTGTAGGGCCATACTTCTGGCAGTGAACATATTACATGTGCTAAATTACATACCAGTGCACATATAGTTAATATGTTTTAGTTTTGTTCTGATGCCACATGTTGGTTCCATTAGACTGCTTAATGTTCTCTATGCTTAATTACACATCAGCAAACTAGCATGTGGTTCCGCTGCTTTTTGTTTGTTTTACCCTACATTTTTTGATGCTAGCTATTACATCACTGCTCCGAGCCTCTGTTCATTACTTGTTTGTGTGTTCTTGATCTTCCCAAGTTGCATGACTAATTTGATGCTTCTATTAATTATGGAGCTGCCAACCCCATCAAGCAAAATATTTGTTCTTTTGGGGCTGGCACCTCGAACAAGCATAAAAATAGAGGGAAGCAGATATATTGTCATGTATGCACACACCCTTCTTTCATTAGTTTAGATGAACCATTGATGATCAATTCGGACCAGTGCATGCGATTAAAATTAATTTTACCTAAATAGATGGTGCAGAATAAACTACAACAACTAGATTTGCAACCACGGGATGCTGACGATATCTTCAAAGAACATTGCAACAGCAGCTAGGCTTCACAGCAACATATGGTAAGCCAGTGTGTTTTAGTACATGTGAAATGTAATGCGAGTGGGCTGCTTTCTTGGCTTGTGCCCTCAACGTGTAATCCTACCGAATTACAAATAGTTCAGTTGTCTGCTTTGCTGTATTGCTTGATTCGAATGCTTATTTGTTGTTACGCTATACCTGAGTTGGCCAATATGTCAGCAGTGCCTGCTGTACTATCGTAAAGAAATGCATGCCTATTTCATTTGAGTCCTTAACTTTTCCTCTCAACTTCATCACAAGACTGTCTTCGTAGTTTATATGAGGCCACACTGTTAAGTGCTTTCTCAGATTATTTCAACTGCTTAGATGCCTTGGCAACTTAAATATAGCGGTTGTACACTCCCTTTCAACTAGGGATGTCAACTGGGTCCCGTTTAATCCCGATTAAAGTCCACTAGTGGTATGATAGTTCAAAAGAGTTTTTGTTTTTTGAGGAAAATGAACTAGGGAGGTAGCAAAAACTAACTAGATGGGACTGGCGGATGTCGTTTATTTGCCACTTACATCCCTAGTTTCATCTTACCATTTTAATTTCTTTTCGGCTGATGCTGCTTCGAACCATTTAAATATAGTTTGCCATGCTCGGCAATAATTCGTCCGTCGTTTACCATGTAAGCTTACTGCCTGGATCATACGATAACTATCTCTTACTGATGTCCAGCGGAAACCTTTCAGGATGCTGTTCACACTAGGACACAATGTACAACCCCAGAATCTATTTGTGGAAGCAGTGCGCCATCCATGTTACCAGATGGTAGCAGTTCAGAGGCAACACCGCCGGAGAGCAGTCTGAGCACAGATATTATAGTGCTTGAGGCTCTACTAGAGGCAGAAAGAGATGGTGTGGCTGCCATGAATGAGGTAATCTTTATCTTGAGGCTGGAAATTACGGAATTAGCGGCACGCATTATGCAAGCAACCCAAGAATTGGAGGAAGTAAGAATGTTGCATTTGAAGACGGAGGAGGTCCTGCTGTTTCTGCTATCTGAAGCCCAAGGTAATCCCGGTTCTTCTTTAGATACCAGTTGAAATTGTCATTAGATTATTGTACTTGCATGTTGTGTCATGTCTCTGAATGGATTATGTTGCAAGACCCCCTATGTTGTCCATGTGTTGTAATGATCCGAATTTTTTAGGCGAGGTAATCCTCAGTACTTGTATGATTGACATAAGGTGAACTGTTTTTCGTGTGAGCATATTGTATTGGATGAAATAACTGTTTGACTCAGAGTGTATCCAACCTACTGAATTCGAAGATCACGACATTTCTAAATCATAATCATATATAAAGGTGGAATAAATCTTTGTTGTGGTTTTGAAGAAATAAATAACAAAACGTATAATTATCTGTGGATATTCGTAATCGAATACAAATTGGATTTGAATTTAGTTTGCCAGGTCCCAGGGCAAACGTGAATGCTAATTCTCCCAAGTTTTGAACGAAGCGGCTAAACACCCACTATAATTTGTGGGCTGCCCGAAGCAAGTGTTTGCGAGATGGAAATTACTGTCTACCCCTGACACTTGACATCCTTATCGACCGGATTTACACTGTTGTCGATAGGGGTAGACTAGTAACTTCAATCAGACGTGACACGACGGCCTCTGAGCCCATTCAGACACGGTGGGCGCCAAACGTGGGCGGCAAAACACATTTGATTCAAGCTCGTCCGAAAGACATGTGTCTCTTCCTCCATTTCCCCATTCATACACGGTGGGCGGCAAAACAAACTCTCCTCGTCCGAAATCGATGTAGGCTAATATTTTAAATAGGGGCAGATGTGTAACTTCCATCAGACGTGACACAACCGCCCTACCTGTCAGCCCCGTTCATACACCGTGGGCGCCAACGGGCGGCAAAACACCCTCTCCTCGCCCGAAATAGTTACCGGCAAATATTTGGGAGATGCGAGATTACCGTCCTATCCCCAACCGACGCGATGTCGAAATTTTAAACGGGGGATAAGTTCGTAACTTTCCCCCATTTCAGAGAAGCGCGTCCCAAAGTTTGAGATCCCCCTCCCCTCCATTTCCCCATTCATACACCGTCGGCGGCACGACAACCTCCGCACTGCGGCCAGCCTCCTCCGTCCTCCACCCCATCCTCCACCTTGCCGGAGCCGCTACCCCTACCCCGTCGTCCACTGCAAGAGATGGACGTCTCTCATCCACGGCGCTGGACCAGGATCCTTTCATCGCCTCCTCTCGCTTCATCGGCGTCGTCGTCCACCTTGCCGTTGCCGCTCCTACGACCGCCTCGTCCACGGCAACAGGATATATCCCCCGACCCGGCCGTCTGCCGTCTAAAGTCTTCTTCCCCGCCGCCGACAGCCATCGCACCCGCAGCACCCTCAACGTATCAGCATAGGCCTACACGGCGTCGCAAGAGAGGTGGTATTCTTCCATATGTGCTTAAGTTATTGATCTCACCCGGAAAATAGATCGTAATTTGTTTACTGTACTTTTCTTGTCCGTACCAAATCGTAGTGGCTAGTTGAAAGCAAACATTGGTTGCGAAGTAGCTTTGTCCGGTTTGCACCTTCAGATCCGCCATGGCACGGGCACTATACTCGTAAAGCTTATGGTTTCCCCCCTTTATATTCACTACCATCATCGTAGGTGCTTCGTGTCGTGCTAGCACTGCTCCTCAAGACCTCAACCCAAAGCTTACGTGTTGAAATACGAATCTGATATGATGCTCATATCACTAAAACAGAGAACGTTTAATTGGTCACCTAATGTTCCTATATTCGTTTCGAAAAGCATGTGCGCCACCCACTGGTCCAGCTAGTTCCACTTTCCTGATTTTTCTCTTGATGCTTAGGGTTTTCCCCTTTTATCTACTCTACTATGATCTGCGTAGGTGCTTTCTGTCGTACTAGCATTACTCCACCCTTCAAGCTAAACAACACAACACTCAGAATTCGAAAGCTTAGTTGTTCAAATATGATTGTGATATGATACTGATATTAGTTAACCGACACATTTAATTGGTTAGCTAAAGGTCCCACTTGAGTTTCCAAATGCATGTCGCGACATATAGAGAGACAGCATAATTGCATTTCTTTGTCACTTGTTGACCGTACTTTCTTGTCCATACCAAATCTTAGTTGTTATTTCAAAGCAAACATCGGTTGCTAACTACCCTTTGCGCGGTTTGCAGCTTCAGATCTGCCATCCCACTGCCACGGTCAACACTGTACTCATCATGCTTATGTTTTCCCCATTTTATGATGACCACAATCAGCCTACGTGGTTCGTGTCGTAATAGCACTGCTCCACCCATCGAGCTAAACAAGCTTAGTTGTACAAATTCATATATGATATTATTGCTGATATTAGTAAAACTGAGAGATGTTTAATTGGTTAGCTAAATGTTCCTACTTTAGTTTCGAAATGCATGTGAGCCACATATGGAGAGACCGGAAAGAATAGTATTTCTCTGTGCGCTCTGGTTCATCATGGGTGGCCAACCGACATTGTATTGAAAGACTTGTAATATCTTCAATCTGCTTGCTCTTCTGCTCTTCTTTAAGATGATACTCTTCTCTTGCGGTCGACTGGTCAGGTCGAGTTGTTCTCCCTTAGTATATTTTGAATCTGTCAGGTCAGGTCGACTTGTTCTTCTTTACTATATGTTGAAGCTATCATCTGCGAAGTGTCATCACTTCTGGAGCTCTCATATTTTGAGTAGTAGGCCACATTATATTAATGCACACAACAAATTACAGCATGCATGGCATCTTTTAAAAGAATTGCAGAGATAGCACAAAGGGGTTTACAGGGAGGCAGTATTGGATTAGAATCACTTCTGCATTACAAAGAAAATCTCACTTGTTTTTATGTTTTCATGCATGTCAGATATTGAACATTATCAAAATGAATATGAGAATGGGCGCACGAGAGGAATATTGCGGAACGATCCACTGGCTAACAAACTTGGCATGGTGGAGGATGGCCTATCTTATTCACCCATCAAGGTGCTTGCTCTAACTTTGCAAAGTTGTATTGGTCGCACATATTTTGCATCTGACCTCTTGCATTACTTCTACTTTGTTACACCATCTGCTTAGTTTAAGCATCATATATGAGTATATGCCATACCTATCCATTTTCTGTACCTATTCCATGTGTCGTCACACTATGTTTTTCCAGTCAAATGTTGTTCTTTCGTAATAGATGTCCAAAAGGAAGAGGGTGAGTGCAGATCCTCAAGGAGTACAAACTAGGTATTTGGAAAAGGTAGTGATACCTGTTAAATCAGATAGATCAGCAGCCACAGAAAACACAGGCCCAACTGTACCACACTTTACCCCTACTCCAGTGGCCAAACCCCTATTAGAACTGCTGGGAGCCCAGCGTCAGGTACTGTCTATGATATCAATTCAAAATTTGAACTCCTAAATTTCTGCTTGTGCCTTACCTTCTCTCTTGTATGAAAACTAATTTCAGATGAATCTCCTTGCTCAAAGGATCATACGATCTCAAAACAATAATGGGCTCTGCATTGCTCTTGTCAGTACCTCTCTCCCTTTTGCCTTGTAACGCTGTACTTAATTAATTGCTATTTGATTATGTATCATCAGTCTGCACCTGAGCTTCATTATCCTCTGTTTCTTCCAATATTATTTGATCTATATTTACTCTTTGCAAAATGTAGAATAATGGCAACGCTTATAAAGAATTTTCTTTGGGGAATTTATTGAATTATCCTTCCATCAACATGGAGAAGGGCTTTGTCCAGCCCGTGTTAACATGTAATGTAAGTTCATCCTTCTCAAGCCTTCAAACTTTGTTCTAGTATAGATTTGGATAGGCATCATTTCCTCCACTGCTGTTTGCTTTGCTGTTTACATCTGATTGGATGTTTGCAACAACTACCAGTTTCAAATTGTAGTTGTAAAAACATGTTCCTTATGCAGAACAGATCCATTTATTTGCTTATATAATTGTGAAACCTGTTACGTGTCTCCTTGTTTCTCTTTCAGACTCGTATCTCTTACGCCAGGCAGAACTTTAGGGAAGATAGTGAGCGAAACCATCTTGACGACAGCGAGATGACCCCAAGGTCCTGTCTTGATGAAGACAGTGAGTTGAAGCTACTCACCAGCAGGTGTGAGACAACCTCTGTGCAGTCGCTGCCTCAATCAGTTCGACTTCTTCAGTCTCAACTTAAAGCGGAAAGGCTTGCTTCAGCTCAGCTCCGACTTGAAGTCAAAGATGCAATGAAGATGTCAGAGGACTGCCGTGCGCACCATCATGCCTTAAATCTAGTGTTGATGCATCTATCGTTGACACAACTGAGGTCTACTCAGCTTCTTCAGCTGTTTGGGGGGCCCGACGTGGCCAGGCCTAGTGCCTTCTGAAGTGCTCTCAGTTTTGTATATTCTTTTGTCAGCGCGTTTATTTGCACTGGTGGCGAACTTTGATGCCTAGTGGATGTAATATGTGTGATAGTCGTGATAGCCTAGCGTAAGTTGCTTGCTTATTTATTTCCTTGTTGTCTTGTTTATTTGTTTGCTTGTAGTCATTGCAGTTCTTTTTCCGCGGTTTGCTAGTGGCTGCAATAACCTATTTTTTAAAACTAGGCCACAATAACCATGGGCTAATATTTACTGTAGTGACACTGGGCCTCATATGGGCCATAGAAACAGTGGGCCTTCTACGGGCCGTAGAAACAATGGGCCTTCTACGGGCCGTAGAAACAATGGGCCTTCTACGGGCCGTATCATCAATGGGCCTTATACGGGCAGTATGATCGATTAGCCAAACATGGGCCAATAACAGGCCGCATTATGCCCGTAAACGGGCTAGAGTTGGAATCGTCCGTTCATGGGCCGACCATAACGGGCCATCATTAATAGGCCGTATTTGATGACGCTATGAAAATGGCCCAACGTATTAACGGACCACAAACGGGCCGACTGTAACCACGGGCTGAATTTGGCCCACAAGCAGAAAATGACAGTAACAGGCCGTAAGTAAACGAATGCTGGAAATGAGCCCAAGAATAAATGGGCTCTGAGAAGGCCAAAAGATAACATGGGCTGGAAACAGCCCAACGGAATAACGGGCCGTTAATGGGTATAAAGTGATACACTGTTCATTACGGGCCAGTTTCACCACGGGCCGTTAATGGGTGTAAAGTGATACACTGTTCATTACGGGCCAGTTTCACCACGGGCCGTTAATAGGCCAAGAGTTACATAGGGCCTCATATGGGCCGAAAGACGTCATGGGCCATACATGGGCCAGAAGTGAAAACAGGCTGGAATCATATTGGGTGGCCCAGATGACGCTACTGGGCCTAATTCGGATAGGGCGTAACGGGCCTTGGGTTAGCGGGCTGTAAATGGGCTATATGCGAACAGGCCGTTAACAGGCTTTACATGGGCCGGCCCGCCACCTTTTGACCAAGTCAAACGGGCCGGCCTTTTCACAGGAATGGGCCTCTGTTGGGCCATGCCACGTGTTGACGTATCATAGGAGCCTTCTGTCCAATGAGTGGATGACATCTGTCCCAACGATGAGCCGACACGTGTTTCCTCCAGCCAATGATGATTTTACACGTGGAAAATCCCCATTGGTCGGGGCTGTTAACGGGTTATCGGATCCAAAACCCGACCCGATAGCTTAACAGTGTTCCGTTACGGTGAATGCCACGTGTCGGTCACCGTTGACGAAAGCACTTCCGTGACGTGGGATTTATCGTCATGGAAGTGGACAATTCCGTGATCATAATTTTGGTAATGTCATGGAACACTTCTACGACAGCACAGGTGATACGTCTCCAATGTATCTATAATTTTTGATTGCTCCATGCCATATTATCTACTATTTTGGATGTTTATGGGCTTTATTATACACTTTTATATCATTTTTGGAACTAACCCATTAACCCAGAGCCCAGTGCCAGTTTCTGTTTTTACCTTGTTTTAGGGGTTCGAAGAAAAGGAAAACCAAACGGAGTCCAATTGACCTGAAACTTCACGGAACCCATTTTTGGAAGGAAAGAAGCCGAGAAGACCTGAAGTGCACGTAAGGGAAGCTTCGAGGAGGCCACGAGGTAGGGGGGCACGCCCACCCCCTGGGCGCGCCCTCCACCCTCGTGGGCCCCTCATGGCTCCCCTGACGTACTTCTTCCGCCTATATATCTCCATATACCCTAAAACGATCGGGGAACACAATAGATCAGGAGTTCCGCCGCCAGAAGCCTCTGTAGCCACCGAAATCCAATCTAGACCCGTTCCGGCACCCTGCCGGAGGGGGAATCCCTCTCCGGTGGCCATATTCATCACCCCGGTGCTCTCCATGACGAGGAGGGAGTAGTTCTCCCTCGGGGCTGAGGGTATGTACCAGTAGCTATGTGTTTGATCTCTCTCTCTCTCTCTCTCTCGTGTTCTTGAGGTGATACGATATTGATGTATCGCGAGCTTTGCTATTATATTTGGATATATGTTTCTCCTCCCACTCTAGTCTCTTGTAATGGATTGAGTTTCCCCTTGGAAGTTATCTTATCGGATTGAGTCTTTAAAGATTTGAGAACACTTGATGTATGTCTTGCCGTGCGTATCTGTGGTGACAATGGGATATCACATGATTCACTTGATGTATGTTTTCGTGATCAACTTGCGGGTTCCGCCCATGAACCTATGCATAGGGGTTGGCACACATTTTCCTCGTGATTCTCCGGTAGAAACTTTGGGGCACTCTTTGAGGTTCTATGTGTTGGTCGAATAGATGAATCTGAGATTGTGTGACGCATATCGTATAATCATACCCATGGATACTTGAGGTGACATTGGAGTATCTAGGTGACATTAGGGTTTTGGTTGATCTGTGTCTTAAGGTGTTATTCTAGTACGAACTCTAGGGATGTTTGTGACACTTATAGGAATATCCCAACGGATTGATTGGAAAGAATAACTTTGAGGTGGTTTCGTACCCTACCATAATCTCTTCGTTCGTTCTCTGCTATTAGTGACTGAGTGACTCTTTGTTGCATGTAGAGGGATAGTTATGTGATCCAATTATGTTATTATTGTTGAGGGAACTTGCACTAGCAAAAGTATGAACCCTAGGCCTTGTTTCAACGCATTGCAATACCGTTTAAGCTCACTTTTATCATTAGTTACCTTGCTGTTTTTATATTTTCAGATTACAAAAACTATTATCTACTATCCATATACCACTTGTATCACCATCTCTTTGCCAAACTAGTGCACTTATACAACTTACCATTCTATTGGGTGTGTTGGGGACACAAGAGACTCTTTGTTATTTGGTTGCAGGGTTGTTTGAGAGAGACCATGTTCATCCTACGCCTCCTACGGATTTATAAACCTTAGGTCATCCACTTGAGGGAAATTTGCTACTGTCCTACAAACCTCTTCACTTGGAGGCCCAACAACGTCTACAAGAAGGTTGTGTAGTAGACATCAAGCTCTTTTCTGGCGCCGTTGCCGGGGAGGTTAGTGCTTGAAGTTATATCTTTAGATCTTGCAATCGAGTCTTCTAGTTTCTTGTTTTAGCACTAGATTAATTTATAAAAGAAAATTAAAAAATGGAATTAAGTTTGCCTCATACACTTTATCTTGTTAATATCTATCATGAGAATAAGGATTCTGATAATTGTGCTCATGTGCTAGAAGAAGAATGCATTAGAATGTTTGGCACTAAATCTTTAAATGATGAGGATGATTGCAATGTAGAATTCCTTGAATATCCATGATGCTAATGATATGCAAAGCCACAAGCTTGGGGAAGCTATGTTTGATAAAGATGGTATTTTTTGTCCCCCAAGTTTTTCTGAGCAAATTTGTTATGATGAAAGCATGCCTCCTCTTTATGATGATTATATTGATGAAAGTGGATTTGGAGACGTCATGACTTTATTTTGTGATGAATCCACTATTTCGGAAGAGGTTCCAATTGATTATGAGAACAAAGTTGCTATCTATGATGATTATTGTGATGACTTGTATGCTATAAAGAATAATGATATCCATGAAACTTTTCATCATATTTTTAGTTTTCAATTGGATTATGCCTCACATGATAGTTATTTTGTTGAGTTTGCTCCCACTATTCCGAATGAGAAGAATTTTGCTTATGTGGAGAGTAATAAAAATTCTATGCTTATGCATCATGAAAATAATGCTTTAGGTGCTGGTTATATTGTTGAATTCATTCATGATGCTACTGAAAATTATTATGAGGGAGGAACTTATCCTTGTAGGAATTGCAATAATATCAAGTTTCCTCTCTATGTGCTTAAAATTTTGAAGTTATGCTTGTTTTGCCTTCCTATGCTAGTTGATTATTGTTCCCATAAGTTGTTTGCTCACAAAGTCCCTCTGCATAGGAAGTGGGTTAGACTTAAATGTGCTAGTCATATTCTTCATGATGCTCTCTTTATGTTACAATTCTTATCTCTTATGTGAGCATCATTGAAATCATCATGCCTAGCTAGGGGCGTTAAACGATAGCGCTTGTTGGGAGGCAACCCAACTTTGTTTTTGTTCCTTAATTTTTGTTCCTGTTTATTAATAAATAATTCATCTATCCTCTGTTTAGATGTGGTTTTATGCTTTTAATTAGTGTTTGTGCCAAGTAGAACCTTTGGGAAGACTTGGGGAGAGTCTTGTTGATCATGCTGTAAAAAACAGAAACTTTAGCGCTCACGAGAATTGCTGCCATATTTACTTTGAGAGTGATATTTAGTTAATTCTTTTTGCAGATGATTAATAGATAAATTAATCAGGTCCAGCAGTTTATTTGAGAATTTTATGAGTTCCATAAGTATACATTTAATTCAGATTACTACAGACTGTTCTGTTTTTGACAGATTCTGTTTTTCATGTGTTGTTTACTTATTTTGATGAATCTATGGCTAGTAAAATAGTTATAAACCATAGAGAAGTTGGAATACAGTAGGTTTAACACCAATATAAATAAAGAATGAGTTCATTACAGTACCTTGAAGTGGTGATTATTTTCTCTTATACTGACGGAGCTTACGAGTTTTCTGTTAAGTTTTGTGTTGTGAAGTTTTCAAGTTTTGGGTAAGGATTCGATGGACTATGGAATAAGGAGTGGCAAGAGCCTAAGCTTGGGGATTCCCAAGTCACCCCAAGGTAATATTCAAGAATAGCCAAGGGCCTAATCTTGGGGATGCCCCGGAAGGCATCCCCTCTTTCGTCTTCGTTCATCGGTAACTTTACTTGGAGCTATATTTTTATTTACCACATGATATGTGTTTTGCTTGGAGCGTCATTTTATTTTATTTAATTTTGCTTGATGTTTGAATAAAATACCAAGATCTGAAATTCTTAAATGTCAGAGAGTCTTCACATAGTTGCATAATTATTCAACTACTCATTGATCTTCACTTATATCTTTCGGAGTAGTTTGTCATTTGCTCTAGTGCTTCACTTATATCCTTTTAGAGCACGGTGGTGGTTTTATTTTGTAGAAATAAATGAACTCTCATGCTTCACTTAGATTATTTTGAGAGTATTAAATAGCATGGTAATTTTCTTAAATAATCCTAATATGCTAGGCATCCAAGAATAATAAAAACTTTCATATAGAGTGCATTGAATACTAAGAGAAGTTTGATGCTTGATGATTGTTTTGAGATATGGAGGTAATAATATCAAAGTCGTGCTAGTTGGGTAGTTGTGAATTTGAGGAATACTTGTGTTGAAGTCTGCAAGTCCCGTAGCATGCACGTATGGTAAACGTTATGTAACAAATTTGAAACATGAGGTGTTATATGATTGTCCTCCTTATGAGTGGCAGTCGGGGATGAGCGATGGTCTTTTCCTACCAATCTATCCCCCTAGGAGCATGCACATAGTGCCGAGGTTTTTGATGACTTATAGATTTTTGCAATAAGTATGTGAGTTCTTTATGACTAATGTTGAGTCCATGGATTATACGCACTCTCACCCTTCCATCCTTGCTAGCCTCTTCGGTACCGTGCATTGATCTTTCTCACATTGAGAGTTGGCGCAAACTTCGCTAGTGCATCAAAACCCCGTGATATGATACGCTCTTTCACACATAAACCTCCTTATATCTTCCTCAAAACAGCCGCCATACCTACCTATTATGGCATTTCCATAGTCATTCCAAGATATATTGCCATGCAACTTTCCACCATTCCGTTTATCATGACACATTCATCATTGTCATATTGCTTAGCATGATCATGTAGTTGACATCGTATTTGTGGCAAAGCCACCGTTAATAATTTTTCATACATGTCACTCTTAGTTCATTGAATATCCCGGTACACCATTGGAGGCATTCATATAGAGTCATACTTTGTTCTAGTATCGAGTTGTAATCATTGAGTTGTAAATAAATAGAAGTGTGATAATCATCATTTTCTAGAGCATTGTCCCAAGTGAGGAATAAAAAAAAAGAAAGTCCATAAAAAAAGAGAAGGCCCAAAAAAAAGAAAAAAAGAGAGAAAAAGGCCATAAAAAGAGAGAAGGCCCAAAAAATGAGAGAAAAAGAGAGAAGGGACAATGCTACTATCCTTTGCCACACTTGTGCTTCAAAGTAGCACCATAATCTTCATGATAGGGAGTCTCTTGTTTTGTCACTTTCACATACTAGTGGGAATTTTCATTATAGAACTTGGCTTGTATATTCCAACAATGGGCCTCCTCAAGTGCCCTAGGTCTTCGTGAGCAAGCAAGTTGGATGCACACCCACTTAGTTTCTTTTGTTGAGCTTTCATACATTTATAGCTCTAGTGCATCCGTTGCATGGCAATCCCTACTCCTTGCATTAACATCAATCGGTGGGCATCTCCATAACCCATTGATTAGCCTCATTGATGTGAGACTTTCTCCTCTTTTGTCTTCTCCACATAACCCCCCTCATTATATTCTATTCCACCCATAGTGCTATGTCCATGGCTCGCGCTCATATATTGCGTGAAAGTTTATAGGTTTGATATTACTAAAGTATGAAACAATTGCTTGGCTTGTCATCGGGGTTGTGCATGATGAGAGCATTCTTGTGTGACGAAGATGAAACATAACTAAACTATATGATTTTGTAGGGATGAACTTTCTTTGGCCATGTTATTTTGAGAAGACATAATTGCTTAGTTAGTATGCTTGGAGTATTATCATTTTTATGTCCATATGAACTTTTGTCTTGAATCTTTCGGATCTGAATATTCATGCCACAATTAAGAAGAATTACATTGAAATTATGCCAAGTAGAACTCCGCATCAAAAATTCTGTTTTTATCATTTACCTACTCGAGGACGAGCAGGAATTAAGCTTGGGGATGCTGATACGTCTCCAACATATCTATAATTTTTGATTGCTCCATGCCATATTATCTACTGTTTTGGATGTTTATGGGCTTTATTATACACTTTTATATCATTTTTGGGACTAACCTATTAACCCAGAGCCCAGTGCTAGTTTCTGTTTTTACCTTGTTTTAGGGTTTCGAAGAAAAGGAAAACCAAACAGAGTCCAATTGACCTGAAACTTCATGGAACCCATTTTTGGAAGGAAAGAAGCCCAGAAGACTTGAAGTGCATGTAAGGGAAGGTTCGAGGAGGCCACGAGGTAGGGGGGCGCGCCCACCCCCCTGGGCGCGCCCTCCACCCTTGTGGGCCCCTTGTGGCTCCCCGACGTACTTCCTCTGCCTATATATCTCCATATACCCTAAAACAATCGAGGAACACAATAGATCGGGAGTTCCACCGCCAGAAGCCTCCGTAGCCACCGAAAGCCAATCTAGACTCGTTCCGGCACCCTGCGGAGGGGGAATCCCTCTCCGGTGGCCATTTTCATCATCCCGGTGCTCTCCATGACGAGGAGGGAGTAGTTCTCCCTCGGGGCTGAGGGTATGTACCAGTAGCTATGTGTTTGATCTCTCTCTCTCTCTCTCTTGTTCTTGAGGTGATACGATCTTGATGTATCACGAGCTTTGCTATTATAGTTGGATCTTATGTTTCTCCTCCCCCTCTACTCTCTTGTAATGAATTGAGTTTCCCCTTTGAAGTTATCTTATCGAATTGAGTCTTTAAAGATTTGAGAACACTTGATGTATGTCTTGCTGTGCGTATCTGTGGTAACAATGGGATATCACGTGATTCACTTGATGTATGTTTTGGTGATCAACTTGCGGGTTCCGCCCATGAACCTATGCATAGGTGTTGGTGCACATTTTTGTCGTGATTCTCCAGTAGAAACTTTGGGGCACTCTTTGAGGTTCTATGTGTTGGTTGAATAGATGAATCTGAGATTGTGTGACGCATATCATATAATCATACCCATGGATACTTGAGGTGACATTGGAGTATCTAGGTGACATTATGGTTTTGGTTGATTTGTGTCTTAAGGTGTTATTCTAGTACAAACTCTAGGGCTGTTTGTGACACTTATAGGAATAGCCCAACGGATTGATTGGAAAGAATAACATTGAGGTGGTTTCGTACCCTACCATAATCTCTTCGTTCGTTCTCTGCTATTAGTGACTTTGGAGTGACTCTTTGTTGCATGTTGAGGGATAGTTATGTGATCCAATTATGTTATTATTGGTGAGGGAACTTGCACTGGCGAAAGTATGAACCCTAGGCCTTGTTTCAACGCATTGCAATACCGTTTACGCTCACTTTTATCATTAGTTACCTTACTGTTTTTATATTTTCAGATTACAAAAACTATTATCTACTACCATATACCAACTGTATCACCATCTCTTCGCCAAACTAGTGCACCTATACAATTTACCATTGTATTGGGTGTGTTGGGGACACAAGAGACTCTTCGTTATTTGGTTGCGGGGTTGTTTGAGAGAGACCATCTTCATCCTATGCCTCCTACGGATTGATAAACCTTAGGTCATCCACTTGAGGGAAATTTGCTACTGTCCTACAAACCTCTGCACTTGGAGGCCCAACAACGTCTACAAGAAGAAAGTTGTGTAGTAGACATCAACAGGTATGTCTATCTTGATTCTGTCATAAAATCGTCATGGATGTACATGCATGACAAAAAATGCGACCTACTGTGACAAACACGTATCATCACAGAAGTGTATTTTTTTGTAGTGTTCGGATCTCCGAACTTAGTCCGCAACAAAAAGGGCTTCCCAGCCGCGATATCTGTAGCTTGACGCAGCTCTTCCTTCGTCGCTCTGATTTTGGAGCGGGCTTCCTTGTCTACTACCATGGCCTTCTCCAAGTCTGTCGCCTTCGCTGGGTTTTCTTTTTCAAGAAGTTGGTAACAGTCAGCGGCATCTTTCAACTTAACGGTCATCTTGGCTATTCTTTCCTTGCTCTGGCAATGCGCGGCCTGTTCGGCCCTCAGCTCTTCGACCGCCTTTAAAGCGGCCGCATCACTATTTCTTGCTTGTTCCTTGGCTCGGGCAAGTTCCACCCGAAGGGTCTCCACGGTGGTAGCTCCATCTGCAGTCACAACATATTAAAGATACTGGCATCATGCTCCTCTTACTATGTGTTTATCATCAGAGAAATCACTTACCCTGTGCCTCGTCAAGCCGCTTGTTGACAAGCACGATGTCGGCATCTGCCGCATCAAGCTGCCGCTTCAGCTCGGCAAACTCATCAGTCCAGCTAGCCACCGAACCTTCAGCCACCTACACATAAAGGCGGTCTGGTTATTACCTAGGAATATGATCCTCTGTTTGCCGCCGTTTTCGACGGCAACCAGAGTCTCAAGGGCTACTATCTGTGTAGGGCACACCTAATGTGTGCGGTACTGTAAAAAACATACACTATTTCATGTACCTCAAAGCCTTCCAGTAGACTCATAAAAGCTTCATGCAACCTGCTTTCGACGGATGAAATCCTTTCAATCACCGTACCCATTAGCGTATGATGCACTTCTAAGATGGCCGCTTGCTCCAGAAGATCCTTCAGTGCGTCCGACCGCACACTGTACGGTTCCGGACTCTTTTTGTTGCTCTCTTTAGGAGCCGAATGTTGAGGACTTCGGGTGGCCAAAGGATTACCCTATGGCCTTGGCGGATCAGGAGAAACCCTCCGCGACGACACTTCAGGGTCGCCCGCCTCATGAGGCGGGGTGGCAGGTGGAGGTGTTTCGCTCTCCATCATCTCCGGAAGAAGATCCCCTGAAGACGAACTCTGTCGAGAAGGGCTATGATCCAAACTGCAAGATATATGCTTCGGTTATTATCTTCAGAAGTAATGTAAGATATTTTTACTATTAAGTACCTTTTCACTTACAGCTCGGTAGAGGGATGATCCCCTTGCAGACACTGTGCAGCAAGGATACCCTCCGCGGTAGGACCCTCTGGCGAAGATTTCTTCCCCCGTTTGGAAACCTTTGTTTCCGAGTCTTCCGAGGTGGTCCTCTTCCTTCCTTGGGGAGAGGGAATTTCAGATTCTTCTCCCTGGCTATCCTCCTTCGCGGAGGCGCTAACTCCCCCAGTTTGGACGAATAGTGAGCAAGGCCCGCTTTCAGCCTCCTTGTTCCCCCCTTTATCTTCCTTTGAGGGCACCTAATAAGGCGCCGACTCGAGCATTCTGTCTAGTACTGGACTGGCCAAGCCTTCGGGAAGAGGGGCCGAACACCTGATCATCTTCGCTTTTGTTATCCAGTCCTGGTCAAAGAGCGACTTTTCATAATGATGTTATGATAAATAGAAAGACGACGTGTTCGGCCATGGGATTACTTACTTGGGTATCGGGGTGATTATAGCTCAGACCCGCATCCTCGGTGGTGTCCGGACACTCTATTTGGGGTCCGAAGAACAATTTGTACATCTCTTCGAGCGTCATGCCGAGGAAGTGCTGAATAGTTTGCGGTCCTTCTGGGTTGAATTCCCACATACGGAGGGGTCGACGTTTGCAAGGCTGGACTCGACGAACTAGCATGACTTGCATTACCATGACCAGGCTGACATCTCTCTCAAGGAGATCTCGGATGCGACTCTGCAATATCGGCACATCATTTGCCGGCCCCCAGTTCAGCCCCTTGCTGATCCATGACATCAGTTGTGGTGGAGGGCCCGAGCGAAAGGCAGGGGCGGCTACCCACTTGGCACTTCGGGGAGCTGTGATATAAAACCACTCCCGCTGCCACAAACTGGACACCTCTGGGAAGGAACCCTTTGGCCATGGAGCATTAGCGCTTTTGCTTATTACGGCACCTCCGCACTCTGCGTGCCACCCCTCGATCATCTTCGGCTTCACATTGAAAGTCTTGAGCCACAGGCCGAAGTGTGGGGTAATGCGGAGGAAGGCCTCACACACGACGATGAATGAAGAGATGTGAAGGAGGGAATCCGGTGCCAGATCATGGAAATCCAGTCCATAATAGAACATGAGCCCCCTAACAAAGGGATCCAGAGCGAGGCCTAGCCCTCAGAGGAAGTGAGAGACGAACACAACACTCTCGTTGGGTTTGGGAGTGGGGATGACCTGCCCTCGGGCAGGCAGCCTATGCAAGATTTCGGCGGTCAGATACCTAGCCTCTCTCAGCTTCTTGATGTCTTCCTCTATGACAGAGGAAGGCATCCACCGACCTTGGAGGTTGGATCCGGACATGGTTGAAGGTCTGAAGCGCCTGACCTGAGCCTTGGGTGTTGGAACTCGAGGCGGGGGAAGGATTCGATTGAGCACGAGAGGGAAAAAAGGATAGGCCTTGGCCTCTTTATAAAGATGATGAATATCAAGCGTCCTCCTCGTGGCCGTTTGGGACTTACCTAAAATCAAGGAGTCATACTAACAGGCACGATTGGGTTACCCATGTCCGTATTGATGAGAATCCCGTAATAAGGGGGACACGATCTCTGCTTTGACAAGACGTGTCAAGAAAACCACCTCGCAATATGTGCATCGCTGGTTGAGAAAAAACAGTTCGAATAAAGACTGGGCCATGGCATGATGTCATGCTGTCAAAATGTGTTAGCAGATTAGATTTGTGGAAATATTATTCTCTCTACGGTGGTATGTGGAACTTGTTTTGCAGAGCCAGACACTATCCTTGTGTTCAAAATCTTCCATGGAGTATTCGGAGGAGGAACCCGCCTTGCAATGCCGAAGACGAAATTGCGCGCCGGACTCATCGTCATGGAAGCCTGGTTTAGGGGCTACTGAGGGAGTCCTGGATTAGGGGGTCTCCGGACAGCCGGACTATATCCTTTGGTCGGACTGTTGGACTATGAAGATACAAGATTGAAGACTTCGTCCCGTGTCCGGATGGGACTTTCCTTGGCGTGGAAGGCAAGCTTGGCAATACAGATATGTAGATCTCCTCCCTTGTAACCGACTCTATGTAACCCTAGCCCCCTCCAGTGTCTATATAAACCGGAGGGTTTAGTCCGTAGGACAACATACAATCATACCATAGGCTAGCTTCTAGGGTTTAGCCTCTACAATCTCGTGGTAGATCAACTCTCGTAATACTCATATCATCAAGAACAATCAAGCAAGACGTAGGGTATTACCTCCATCAAGAGGGCCCGAACCTGGGTAAACATCATGTCCCCTGCCTCCTGTTACCATCCGCCTTAGACGCATAGTTCGGGACCCCCTACCTGAGATCCGCCGGTTTTGACACCGACACCGGCCTTGGAGCATTGGCCCGGGGCGACGAGATGAGGCCGAGCGCTCTTGCTCGGCCATGGGCGTGGAGAGAGACGAGGGGAGGCGCTGCCTCATGTGGTTGCTGGTGAGGAAAATCAAGGGAGAGGGTGGCGGCGGTTGGTTGGGCAGGAATGGGCCTTGAGGGGATCCCTAGAGGATTTGGTGCAGTGGCGGTGCAGAATAGGAAGGACGGGACAGCTCCCCTAAATTTTAGGGTTGCTCTCTTTATATATGTTGTTGGAATTAGATTAGGGGGGTAATCGGTCCGTCCGACCGTAATCGGAGGGTCGAGAATAAATTGGTTAGGGAGTCCAGTTAACAAAACGGAGATGGTTTAGCGATGTTTGGGGATGAAATGGACCAAACGGTGACGACTGCCCGGGTCGGGTTCGGGGAAGTTTCGGACACACACGCAAGGGGGTTTGTGCACTGAGCAAAGAGGGGTCTTCGGACCGTGCGATCGCATCGGACAGCTCCGGGCGCGAAGAGGGGTAGGCATGGGCCTAGGTGGACTCTAGAGATCGGGTTGGTCTGAGAGAAGAGGGGAGAGATGCAGCTCGGCACAGTTTCCGGAGACCGAAAACGTCCGACGAAAAGACCGGCTATACTACCGCTATAGTTATCCGTTGGGGCATCAAACAGACTCCAAATGCGATGAAACTTGACAAGCGGTCTATCTACACTATAATAAGACCACACACCAACTTTCATCCCATTCTGAGAACATTTTCCGGCCACCTATAAAATAATATTTCGGACGTGCCGCAGGCGCTTGCGAGTGTGTCTGGGATCAGAACGGACAATGGAAGGAACGGGGAGACCGAGACGGATGCAAGTTTTGAAAACATGATGATGCAATGCACATGATGACATGAGAAGATGCAACACGCAAGCGAAAGACATGGCAACGACGACGAATAACTGGGAGACACCTGGCGCATCGGTCTCGGGGCGTCACAACACTCCACCACTACGAGAGGATCTCGTCCCAAGATCTAGGATGGCACCAGGGAAAATTTAAGAAGAAGAGGTAAAAACAAAGTTGCTTCTTTGATAAACGAGTGAAACCAAAGAACCTTGAGATGTTCAAAACTTTAAAGAAAGAATACAATGGAGATGAACGAAGTTGAAAACACTCCGTTAGAAAAAAAGGAACAAGGAACATTACTAGAACCTTGTAGGTTGAAAGGCATACGAAAAAGGGTTGCAATTGACAAGAAGTACATGCAAGCACTCCGGTTGAAACGATATGTGCAAGGAACGATAAAGATCAATTACGACAACACTCCAGTTAAAACAAGATAGAGAAGGAACAAGGATGATATAATTTGGACATCACTCCGACTGTAAATGGAAGGATTATCAACAATGAAAGGATAAGCTTGATATGGGCTTATGGAATACATCTCAAAATTATGAGGTGACAACCTGCCACTCACGGAAAAAAGATTGGATTGAGGTCAACAAGGAGACGAGAAACTTATTTCACGAGGAGGATAAATGAAGAACTTGGTTGATTTATGAGCACCATAAAAATAGCAACAATCCTTAGGGAAAGCTTTAGGTGAAATATAACCCAAGATAACTCCAACGAAGAGATTGATGGGTTACAAAGGATCTCATGAACGAATTGAAACTGATGGGTTTAAAATATGTCATTCCGGACAACTTGTCAAACATGAACACGAAGGAAAATTATCACCAATGACATAACACCACCTCAAAAGATGAGATATGAAAGATTTGCACTTTGAAATGCAAGAAGAAGAATGCTTGAACTCCTCAAAACAAAACATGTGTTGAACACCATGTTTATTTTAGAGTATATCTTGGCGGATCTTAGCTTCGAGAGAAATCTTGAAGAACAATTGAAGAATGAACAGAAACATCGACGAGCCACCATGAAGAAACTCTCGAAGAACTCCGGATGGATAAAAGAAGGTCGCAAGGAAAAGAAGCTTGAAAAGAATAAGATGAATCCTTGCCTTGATTAGATGGAGCTTCACGATGATATAATTGAGAGATCTTGGAACTCCGGGAAAGAAAGATGAACAACTGAAATCAAGAATTTTGATGAACCTCCGAAATAAGGAATTAATCACTTGTATGAAAACAAGAATTAGAATTACATTATGCTTATCCTTCACCAATTTAGATTGATGACAAGCAACGGATTTGGCATACTACTTATTCTCATAGAAAGGATTAAGGAGAGATATAGCTCCAACTTGAATAAGGTCCTCAATGAACCACCGGTAGGATTGAAACAACAAATGAATTGATATGATAATGAAGGAAAAGAAATATTGAACGAACCACCGTACGAATTGAAAATGAAAGTAGCAAAGGCACAATTCACCGGGGAGAATTGGAAAATGAATGAAGATACTTGTAGGAATTTAGATACATAAGAACGAAGAGATCACGAGCTGATTAGAGAATATTTGAATGATGCACCGGTAAGATTTGGAGAATGAGAGCTAAAAGCTGGAATGAATAATATTTGAAACGACGGCCTTCGGGGGAAAGAAATGGAAACACTCATGAAATGCTCTGATACCAACTTGTAACACCCACAATGCGACTATATCTCCCACGTGTCGGGGCACGACTTAGAGGCATAGCCGCATGGTAGGTTTGTCGCAAGAGGGGTAATCTTCACACAATCCCATGTAATGAATAGAAAGGGATAAAGAGTTGGCTATAATGCCCCATATGTAACTTGCCATATTTGTATTCCAACTCTTGCCATTTTCGGCTCTAAGTTATGATATACCCTCATGGTTGGGTTTTGCCTTCGTTTGGCTTTTAGTCCATGTCATGCATTTCATATCATGTCATCATGTGCATCGCATTTGCATACGTGTTCGTCTCATGCATCTGAGCATTTTCCCCGTTGTCCGTTTTGCATTCCGGCACACCTACATCCTCCGGCGCCCCCTTTTTGCCTCTTTTCGTGTGCGAGTGTTAAACGTTCTCGGATTGGACCTAGACTTGCCAAGAAGCCTTGGTACACCACCGGTAGACCGCCTATCAAGTTCGTGCCATTTGGAGTTTGTTTGATACTCCAACAGTTAATCGGGGAACCGTAAAGGCCTCGTGTGTGTTGCAGCCCAACACCCCTCCAAAGTGTCCCAAAACCTATCCAAAACCCCTCCATCTTCTCGGTCGTTCGATCACGATCGCGTGGCTGAAAACTGCACCTCATTTGGACTCTCCTAGCCCCCTCCAGCTATAAATATGTCGGAGTAATGGGCCACGGGTAGGCCAACCCGAGTCCCATAACCTTTCAAGACATCGGGGCAGGCTGCGCCCCTCAAGACCCCAGGGCGAAGAGCCGTCTCCTGAAGAGTCGACGGCAGGGCGGCCGACTGCCCGCTCATGGCCGAGTCCCAGGGATGACTTCCAGAGAAGCCGGCTTTGGGGAGTCGGCCGGCGACTCCAACAAACCATGACCTCATCGAAGGGGACGGGACAGGGGCGTGGCTACAGTGAAGCCCACTCCCGCCCCTTACCAAGGGCAGGCATGGCCACAACACGCCATACCTGGGAAGATCTCCGTGCGGCGTGGCACTGTTGCCCGGCCGGCCCTGACATCAGCACCATAGTACCAAGTCCTGCGCCCACGACGGCTTGTCTGTACGGCCTGGAGGCAGCGGGGCCCACCAGTCAGCGAGACCTCGGGAGACGGCGGGAGAACCGCCAGTCGGACCCGTCGGGAGTCAGCCCGGGGGAGTCGGCAGAGCCCTCCCCCGGGGCCCACGCGCCCTTAATCAAGATGAGATGGGGAGTGGCCACAGTGATCGCCCGCCAGGCGGCGGGGCTGTTGCCACGACCCCTTGACCAAGCCTGCGTCATTAGAAGCACGGCTACAGTAATCAGCAGCCGGGAAGACCCGCCCGCGGCGGACGCGGCCTGTCGGCTCCGTACCAGACCAGTCGGCGGGCCCCAGCAGTCGGCGGAGAAGTCGGAGGTCGGAGGCACTGATGGATGGGCCCGCGCCCAGTCGAATTACCATTGTACCCCTAGGGGGTAGGCCTATATAAACCCCCAGGGCACCCATGCAAAGGGTTGGATCCCAGTAGTTCTAGACCATACCAGATAGAAGGAGAGAGCTAGCCTTTCCCTCTTCTACCACCAGACACAGCTCAAGGAGCAACCGTGTAAACACTTGGCCATAGTGATCATGCGGAGACCCCGCAGAGCAGCAGTTGGGGTATTATCTCCCAGGAGAGCCCCGAAGCTGGGTAAGATTCACCGGCGAGCATGCCTTCGTCTCATCCCGTTTCTAGGCACCAGCGACGTTCTACTCGCCCCCACCATGATAAGCCATCCATTGGCATATGTCGCACCAAACCCCGGATATTTGGCGCCCACCTTGGGGCTTGGTGCACCGCCGTCCGGAGATCTGTTCTGGATGGGAACCCTTTTCCTCCCTGGCGAGCGCAGCCAGCCAGGCACGCCAGGTGAAGTCTGCATCGACGCGCTGCGCGGCGTTGAGATTGCCTGCGCAGCCAGCTCCTTGGACGAACTTGTCGGCGAGGTTCGGCTCTCCGACGAACCTGCGTCCGATGCAGGCGCGGGCGGCCCCGAAAACCTCCTCGCGGGCCTCCTCGATCAACTCCATGTTTCCGGCGAGCCTGCTGTAGACTTGGAGTCCGTAGGCTCCACCGACCCGATGCTGGTAGACTCCGACACCGCGTCGATCGACGCGTTCCCCACCAACGTGGTGGTCTATGACGAACCTCTCCTCCACGCACAGAGCGACGGAAGCACCATCACTGAGGTGCTAGTCATCAGTCATGACGAGTTCCCTGGTGGAAGAGCGCCCGACTCACTCGGCGCGGCGCTGCAAGACCTGACTGCGCCCATTCCGGAAGATGCTGACGTAGTGACGTTAGAAGCGCGCCGCCTTCAGCTCGTTGATGGCGCGAAGAAGCTGGCCAGCATGAGACGCTTGTTAGAAGCTTACCAGCGGGAGATGGATCACGCTGTTGGCGGCTCGCCGGCCCCGGCAGGGCCCAGCCACCTTGGCGCGGTCCAGCAGCACGATGTAGCCATCGCCAGCTTGTTTGGGGCTAGCTGCCCCGTGTACGCTACACCGGCGGAGAACATCCGAGCCGCCCAGGCAGCGGCGGATGAGCTGGACAATTTCGAGGGCGAAGAATGCCGCCTCATGATGGAGCGAGTCCAGCGGCTCCTCGACGCAGCCACCGCGCAGAACGAGGCCGGCAGCCGGACTCGCATTACCATAGAGCGCGACTGAGATGGCCGCCCGAGAGCAGTGGAATGATGGGACGACTATCCGCCTCCCCCTCCCCGCAAGGAGAGGCGAGTCTCCCCGCCGCCTGTTGACCATCTGACTCTCGGTGACCGCCTTGGCCACCGAGAGGGAGTTGGAGAGAATGACGCCCGCCACCAGATTGACCGACTTCACCGGTCCCTGGCACTGGAAGAAGAGGACGAGCTGGGTCCGCCTTGTTTCGGGCCCCGCATTTGGGACGAGCCCTTTCCCGGAGGGTTCACGCTCCCAAGAGACACGCCCAAGTATACCGGCTCCGTGAAGCCGGAAGACTGGCTAGTCGACTACTCCACGGCTGTCAGCATAGCAAACGGCAACAAGCGTGTCGCCGTAAAGTACGTTTCGCTCATGCTCCATGGCACGGCCCGGACATGGCTGAACAGCCTAAAGCCCCGCAGCATCAACAGCTGGGTCGACTTCACTGAAGTGTTCGTCCGCAACTTCACCAGCACGTACAAGTGTCCTCCCAAGCCTCGTCAGCTCTCCTTGTGCGTGCAAGGTCCTGACGAGTCGACTCGCAACTACCTCACGCGTTGGGCTGAGCTCCGAAACTCGTGCGAGGGCGTGCACGAGGTGCATGCCTTCGAGTACTTCACAGCCGGGTGCCGAGAAGGCACCCTCCTCAAGCACAAGCTCCTCTGCGATGAGCCAGAAACCCTCGACGAGCTGCTGATCATAATGGACAAGTACGCCACAGCCGACTCCACCATGAAGACGGAAATTCAAATCAGCACGACTGGGAAAGTAGCTCCTCAGGCTCCAAGAACTCTGGCGGTAGACGCCGGCCGGCGACAACAGCAGGGTGACAACAAGCGCAAGGCCCCGCAGCCGGCTTCCGGCAGCCGGCAGGTCGCGACCATTGAAGCCCAGCAGCCAGAAGAGCAGCCTCCGCCCAAGCGACAGAAAGACGGCAAGCTGAACTGGTTGCCGGCCTTCTCCTATGAGCAGACCTTGGATGGACCTTGCAAGTTCCACAGCGGCGCGAAGCCGTCGAATCACACCACCCGGAAGTGCCACCGGCTCACCAGGATCGCCAAGGGAGACGACCTCCTGCCACCCCCGCCTGCTGGGCAGCCGCCTCCGCCTCCGCCCCAGCAGCCGGCAGTCAGGCCGGTCGGCGCAGTACAAGACGAATACCCTGAAGAGCATGGAGCCTATGTGGTGTTCACCAGTGTGGCTGATGATTGACGTAGCAGGCGGCTGCAGCAACAAGAGGTAAACGCAGTAGCCTCAGAGACGCCAGAGTTCATGCACTGGTCTAAGAATCCCATCAGCTGGAGCAGGGCTGACCACCCAGAAGTGATGCCGAGTCCAGGCTCCTACGCCTTGGTCCTGGACGCCACCTTTGCCACGGACAAACGGGTCGCGCGTTTCTCGCGAGTTTCGGTAGACGGGGGCAGCAACATCAATATCCTGTACAAGGACACCATGGAGAAGTTAGGAATCAAGCAAAGACAGCTTCAGAACAGCCGGACTGTGTTCCACGGCATTGTTCCTGGGCTTTCCTGCTCACCAATCGGCAAGATCCTGATTGACGTCCTCTTTGGGGACAAGGATCACTTCCGAAGAGAGCCTGTTTGGTTTGAGGTGGTGGACCTTGAGAGCCCATACCATGCGCTACTTGGCCGACCCGCCTTGGCCAAGTTCATGGAGGTCCCCCACTATGCCTACCTCAAGATGAAGATGCCTAGTTCCAGGGGAATTCTGACTGTGGCCGGCGACTACCGGAAGTCGTCCGCTTGCGCGGCTGAGAGCAGTCGGCTGGCCGAGTCCCTGGTGATCGCAGCCGAGAAGCGACTCCTTGAACGAGTTGTGGCGATGGCCGGCAAGCAGCCGGAGATATCGCCCGACCCAAAGGAGTCGGAAGTCGAAGGTTCGTTCAAGCCGGCCAAAGAGACAAAGAAGATACCCTTGGATCCGGAGCACCCAGAGAGATACGCCATCGTAGGTGCAAACCTCGACAGCAAATAGGAAGGCGAGCTCGTCGATTTCCTCCGTGAGAATCGAGACATCTTCGCATGGTCTCCCAAAGACATGCCAGGTGTACCGACGGATTTCGCCGAGCACAAGTTACATGTCCGATCTGATGCAAAGCCGGTCAGGCAGCCCCTGCGCCGCTTATCAGAAGAGAAGAGAAGAGTTGTCGGAGAAGAGATAGCCCGACTCCTAGCAGCCGGCTTCATTATGGAAGTTTTCTTCCCGGAGTGGCTGGCAAATCCGGTCCTGGTGCTAAAGAAGAACAAGCAATGGCGAATGTGTATTGACTACACGAGCCTCAACAAGGCCAGCCCCAAGGACCCATTTGCTCTACCAAGAATTGACCAGGTGATAGACTCCACAGCCGGATGCGAGTTGTTGAGTTTCTTGGATGCATACTCAGGATATCACCAGATCAAGCTGAACCCGGCTGACAGATTGAAGACCGCCTTCGTCACACCGTTTGGAGCATTCTGCTACCTCACCATGAAGTTCGGCTTAAGGAATGCCGGCGCCACCTTTCAGTGTTGCATGCAGAAGTGCCTCCTCAAGCAGCTCGGCAGGAACGCCCCCGTTTACATGGACGACGTGGTGGTGAAGATGGAAAAGCGTGGAACACTGCTGGAAGACCTCAAAGAGACCTTTGAGAACCTGCGCCGGTTCCAGAGCAAGCTCAACCCCGAGAAGTGTGTCTTTGGAGTACTAGTCGGCCAGCTGCTAGGTTTCCTAGTCTCTGAACGCGGCATAGAATGCAACCTAGTAAAAATCAAGGCCATCGAGAGAATGGAGGTACCCAGCCGATTGCTGGATGTGCAGAAGTTCACCGGCTGCTTAGCGTCCATTAGCCGATTCATCAGTCGGCTGGGCGAGAAAGCTCTCCCCTTATACCAACTCATGAAGAAGACCACTTTTTTCGAGTGGAACCATAAGGCGGACGAAGCTTTTCACCAGTTGAAGGAGATGCTGACTACTCCACCCGTCCTGGCGGCTCCGACTCCCAAGGAACCTATGCTCCTGTACATCGCCGCCACTAGCCGAGTAGTCAGCACAGTCATTGTAGTAGAGCGCAAGGAGGAAGGCAAGGCGCTACCTGTCCAGAGACCAGTATATTACCTGAGCGAGGTATTGTCGACCTCCAAGCAGAACTACCCCCACTACCAGAAGATGTGCTATGGCGTGCACTTTGCTGCCAAGAAATTGAAGCCTTACTTTCAAGAGCATCCAATCACAGTGGTCTGCATGGCTCCACTTGCCGAGATCATCAGTAGCCGAGATGCCTCTGGTCGAGTGGCCAAGTGGGCCATAGAGCTGGCTCCTTACACCATCTACTACCAGCCCCGCACCGCTATCAAATCACAAGCACTGGCCGACTTCCTCGTCGACTGGGCCGAGACCCAGTACCTGCCTCCAGCGCCTGACTCCACCCATTGGCGGATGCACTTCGATGACTCTAAGATGCGCACCGGCTTGGGAGCCGGCGTCGTCCTCACCTCTCCTAAAGGCGACAAGCTCAAATATGCACCGCAAATCCATTTTGCCGCCTCCAACAACGTTGACGAGTACGAGGTGCTCATTCACGGGCTCCGGCTTGCCAAAGAACTTGGCATCCGCCGGATCTTGTGTTATGGCGACTTGGACTTAGTGGTCCAGCAGTCATCTGGCGACTGGGACGCGAAAGACGCAAACATGGAGAGCTACCGTTTCCTCGTGCAGCAACTCAGCGGGTATTTCGAAGGGTGCGAGTTCCTCCATGTGCCAAGAAACGACAACGACCAAGTAGACGCCTTGGCATGAATCGGCTCTACCCGCCAAGCAATACCATCTGGCGTCGCCCTACAACGCCTCCTCAAGCCGTCTGTCAAGCCTTCACTAGAATCAGACTCCATTTTTGTGCCGGCTCCTCCCGAAGACGGCGGATCCGACTCCAGAGCTCCGGCAGACAGAACGGGGACTTTGGCGGATGACTCCAAAGCCGCCACAGTCGAGCCCGGCCCGGGGACTGCGGTGGCGGACTCGAAGATTCCAGAACTTGGCCCAAGGACCGCGCCAGTCGGCCTGGGGACTTCGTCAACCCAACAAGCGGCTGTTGACCCCAGCCCGCCGCCTCCCAGCCCAGCCGCCCTCGTCCAAGTCGCAGTTCTGGTAGTCGAAGAAATAGCAGCACCCTCATGGGCCCAGCCCATCCTCAAATTCCTGGTGAACAAAGAGCTACCAGCTGATGAAACCTCAGCTCGGCAAGTACAACACCGGGCGGTAGTGTTAGGACCCTGATTCCAAGTCACATCGATCTAGCCGGTAACACCTCATATCACTTTGCAGCCTCACGCACGGTATTCCCACGGGTGTCGCCTTACCATGGCCCGGGACCGTTTGCGCCTTTTAGCTCACATATATGATAGTGCCGCTAGCATCCATATGACGGAGAACCCAGGCCGACATGGCTATTCATGAACCCAAAGCGGCACTAACCTATGGGGACAGGCATACATGAATCACATCGAGCATGTCGGTCAGCAGCGTGTGAATCCGGGCTGTAGCACTGGGCTAACAGGACTCCGGGAACCCGGGCTGTAGCAGGCTAGGCAGGACTCCGGATGTCACCGCGTGACATTTCCCCGAAGGGACAGACACAGGAACGAAGTGAAACACATGCCGGCCAGTCAAGTGTCATGAGCAGTAGTGCTGGGCTAGCAGGACTCCGGTGAACCGGGCTGTAGCGGACTACTATGGCTCATGAAAGTACAAGACTACATTTCCCCATAAGAGAGGCTACCAGAGATAAACAACTAGATTGTCGGATCCCACACATACCAAGCATTTCAATCATACACACAATATGCTCGATATGTGTAAATACAACATGGCATCACAACATAACTCTACAACTCAAGTATTTATTCATTAGGCTCCGAGGAGCGAGATATTAAAAACATGGGTCTCATGACCCAACAATCATAGCATACAAATCAAAGCACATGCAGAAGCTTAACATGTCTGAGTACAGACATCTACAAATGAAAGAGGCTAAGAAGCCTGACTATCTACCAGATCCTGCCGAGGGCACAAGATCGTAGCTGAGGTATCAAGCTAACGTCGAAGTCCACGCGGAACTACTAGCGAGACGGAAGTCTCTCTCTCTACAAAACATAAATTAAGCAAACGTGAGTACAAAGGTACTCAGCAAGACTTACATTAGAACTAGCTACATATGCATCGGTATCAGCAAGGGGTGGTGGTGGAGTTTAACTGCAGCAAGCCAGCTTTGACTCAATGGCTAACCTGAACTACGATTGCAAGCAACTCTTTCAAGGTGGCGCACACGAGTCCACATATTCACCATTCAATACACCACTATGGATCCACTCCCGTCTCCCTACGAGAAGGCCATCCATAGCACTCACACTTATCTCGCGAGTTTTAGAGTATCCACTTTCACTTGTCTATGAACTGTTATAGGCAACCCAGAAGTCCATTACCGTGGACACGGCTATTCGAATAGATGATGTTAACCCTGTAGGGGTGTACTTCTTCACACACGCTCTCACCACTTACCGCCGTTTACACGACACGTACTCGGCAACCTTCAAGCGGAAGCCCAACGAGGGTGTCGGCCACGGCCTACCTAAACACTCAAGTCTCTAGTCTAGGTTTATCGCCTATCCAGGTTCCATCCGCAGGGAGTCCGGCCGAGGTTTCCACATACGGCCCCGAACGATGTGAACAGGGTTCTCGAGACACCAAACGGGCGCCCGGTACACCGTGCCACGGTGTATCTACCGTGTCATAGCGCACCCTTAGGGTCAGCGCTACGCACGGCCGCCAACACATATCCTATAAACACCAGAAACTAGTTGCAACTCCTGGACAGAGGACAAGGGTGATCAAGAAGCCGAGAGGGTCCATTGGTTTCGGGCCCAATGCGTGGTAGTAACTGTTTCATGGATCACAAACACAGAACTCAGATCCTAAGGACGACTTCAATGATACAACCCACCATGTACTCCTACATGGCCTCTCACCGCTACCTTTATCAAATCATATTCACACACTTAGCTCTCAACAGTAGGACATGTTTACACACCTCCCATTCATCCCCAATGAATCAGACCTGACTCAACTCTAAGCAGTAGCAGGCATGACAAACAAGCACGAATGAGTAGGCACATCAGGGCTCAGACAACTCCTACTCATGCTAGTGGGTTTCATCTATTTACTGTGGCAATGACAGGTCATGCAGAGGATAAAGGGGTTCAACTACCGCAACAAGTAACAGATGAATCATTGTTGTCCTAATGCAGTAAAAGAGAGCAGGAGCGAGAGAGTGGGCTTGTATCGGAATGAACAAGGGGGTTGTGCTTGCCTGGCATTTCTGAAGATATCATTGGGTCTTCATCAGTGTGAATGATCACACGTCGGTACAACGTCTATCGAGAGGGGACAACCACCGGCAACAGAGAATGAACACAATCAATGCAATGCACAATATGATGCATGATCATGACATGTCAATATGCTGTGTTTTGAGCTAATGCAACTAGCAACATGTTAAATGGAGTTGGTTTGAACCCTAGGTTCAAATTCAAACTCCATATGTGAAATTCAAATGCCATTTAATTGATTTGACCTGATCAGCAGGTATAAGTTGATCTAACATGCATGAAAGTGGCACAGATGGATTCCTTGAATTTTTCTGATAATTTTTCATATATAATTTATTTCATTTGGAGCTACGGTTGATTTTCTATGATTTTTTGAAGTTTAGGTAATTTTCTCGAATTTTCTGAATTATAATTAATCCAGAAAATGAGTTATGGCGTCAGCACTACGTCACTATGACGTCAGCAGGTCAACTGAGCTGCCCCGGGTCAAACCTGATCACTGGGGTCCACTGGTCAGGGAAAAAGTGTCGGTCAGTGTCGCTGACAGGTGGGGCTGGGTCAACTGACACGTCATCAAGTCAACCAGACATGTGGCCCAGTCAACAACTAGGTCAGCACGGTCAAAGATGACGCGTGGGGCCACTCTGGTTAGTTAAACCTAAACAGGAACTAAACTAATATTAATTAAGGGCGCGGGGCCCATGTGTCATTGGCTTAGGGGGTTGTTTAGTGGGGGTTTAGCCGTTAATCACGCGGCCACGTCGGCTCGCCGGAGTATGGCCGGCGGCGACCTTAAAACACGGCCGAGGGTCTCAGGCTCGCTCCTCTGGCGTCCATACGAGTAGCGGAGAGCGTCCACTGGGAGCTGGAGCTCGCCCGCATCCATCGCTGCAAGCAGCAGCAGCTAGGGCAGCCGGAGCTCGTCGGAAACGAGCTCGGGGCGGCGCCGGAGTTCGGACATGAGCGGGGACGCAGTTGCGGTGGCCGTGGTGATGTGTGTTTAGCACCTACGGCGTCTACGGGGTGCGGTGAGTACGATGGGCGCATGCCCGGGACCAAATGGTCACCGGAGCATCACCGGCGATGAGTGCGGCGGCGGCGGGTTTCGGTCAACAAGGGGGCGACGGCTACGGCATGTGAGAGCGAGAACGGAGAGGGGGAGAAGGGGCAGGAGCTCACGGCGAGTGCAGAGATGGCCTCGGCGTGCCCGGGGAAGCACCGGAGCAAGCGGGGTGGCGAGAGGAATCTCCGGTGGCCGGCGACGAAGGTGATGAAGATGGTGTCGATGCAGGGTCTCCGGCAAGGCGCGGCTCGGTGGGGAGGAAGAGGGGGTCGAGGCGAAGCTTTTGGACACGTCGGAGAAGCGAGGGGGAGGTGGTGGCTGCGGCAGCAGCAAGCGGCGGCGACGAGATCCACTCGGTGGGAGAGAGAGGGAGCCAGAGGAGGGGATGGGGACGAGAGAGTGAGCGAGGGGGTTCCAGGGGGTGCGTGGCGTCGTTGGAGACGTCCAGAGCGTCGAGGACGCAGGCAAGCAGGGTGGAGGTGGCCGCACGGTGGCGCGCGCGCGTCGGGCACGCGCCCGTCCTCCTGGCAGGGAGGAAGACGACAGGGAGGGCCAGGTGGGCTGGGCCGGCCACTTGGGCCGCCAGGTGGCTGCACAGGTGAGTTGGCCCAGGTAAGCTCTCTCTCTTCTCTGTTTTCTAAATTGTTTCAGTTTTCTATTTTTCTGTAATTGTTTTGGGTTTAGTTTTAACACCAAACCATTTTATAGAATCCTGAAAATAAATATGTGACTAGAACTAAAATATCCTAAACCACATAAAATGTTCCAAAATTATTGGACATATATTAATTATATAAAGAAGATATATCCAATGCAAATAGTTATTGAATTAATTCAAAGGCCCAAAATAAATGTTTCTGAGATACCAAAAACATTGGTTTGAATTTTAATTCTTGCCAATATTTTCGGAGACTAAGAGGAACAATTTCTTGGATTTCTTTGAAGACATTTTAATGTTGATTAATTTTGAACTGGTTTCTGAGGGTTTCAACAAACCTCAAATCAACTTTCAGAAATTTTAGACATGATGCATGAGTGTAGATGCAACTATTTCACTCAGGTACTCTAGGGCTATGACAACTCACCCCTACTAAACAAAAATCTCGTCCCGAGATCCAGGTCGTGAGGTAAGAAGACAGAGGGGGCACCAACTAACACAATCTCATGATCCACTTTCCCTTCTCGAAGATGTTGATTCATTTCTCCAATTGATCTTGACGTCTTTACGTTTGAGCTCTTCATCCAACATGATGACGACAGAAGGAAACTCTACAGGAAACGATCTCCCTGAAGATCGAGCACTCAAGATCAACTCATGGAGTGAGATGTCAGAACATCTCTTGAGCTGAGACATGAAACACAGATCAGGAGTGATGGAAAAGGAGGTATATGACAAGGTTCTATTGGGTAGGCAAAAATTCCACGCTGAAAAGGATGGTGCATGATTTCAAGATAGCGATGAAATAATTGCCATGAATCCACAATGGGGTACCTTAGGGGAGAAGACCCGTGGGATTTTCCCTTAAGTGGCAGAAAGAATTACTTTTGATACAAAGATCATTGAAACTCTCTATACCAGCCTAAGGCAATCACAAACGATCGTTTGAAGAAGTTCAAAGAATGGCATACTCCGACTAGAATGGATGATGAGGACTATCTTGTTGAAGACAACGCAATGGATGGTTTTTGCTTATCATTGGAAATGGATGGGACCCATGGTAAGTCCACTTTTGAAGATGATCATGAACAACAACTACTGAGGTGCAAGCTGGGAACAAAATGCAAATGTTGGGAATGATTCTGGTAACTGGGGAAGAACTCAACAGTCGAGAGTGAGTCCACTATTTGAAAAGGTTATAACATAACCGAGGAAACTGGAAGCAAATCCCAGTTAACGCCAATGGTAAAACCTGGTGCTTGCGCGTGCTCTCAGGAACTTGAGCATCTCCATGTTCATCAAGGTTTTACCAATATCCATGTCAAGGATCCTGGCAACACAACATACCACCATGATGACTAGTGATGGATGATGCGGATACAAAGGAAGATAACACCTTCTCAGATCTTCCCTTAGCGAGGCTAAGGGAACAGAATCTAGATGATCGATCGAGAGACATTTAACACTCTACTTCTAATGTTCTCCTTGATGTGCTAGCGTAATCCATTTATAGATATGGTTTGATATCTAGAACATCAAGTAAAAGGTCGGACTTCGGAAGCTCAAGAACCCATAAGGAATAACTATGGAGGCAGATCCTGCGAGATCCTTATGGGAAGGTGACCAACTTCTTCAACCAAGATACTACCATAATAGGCCTTCCGACTAGGTGTGTTGGCCACGACATCCACGTTACTGGTTACAGAGAGACCAACATTATAGTTCTTGGAGTACGTTCCAACCATCATATCTGCCTGAGATTTAGACCTGGTTGGTGTTAGGATATTCCAGACCCATCCAGTCTAGAAAGAAAATGAGAGTTTGCAACACAATTTGATGAGATGATGTTGCAAGAATCTCGGGGAATGAACTGCGATAGAAAGCTCCAAAACACGAGCTGGTTCTGCTACAAACCTGTGAACACGCTATCCAAGACAAGCATGACCACGTAGTAGTCTTATAGTAAAACACTATCGAGTTCAGGTGGGGAACCATCATCAAGGATTTCAAAGTCTTTACGCAAGTCCATGGATTAGATCCCAAGTGTAGACTTCTTTGCCTTGAACAAGTCAATCCGTGACTTGGTGTGCTGGGGAATACATATGGAGTGGAGGTAATTAATCTACCAAACCATAGAATACATTCACACATGCATAACTGACTTGGGATGGTGCCAGGGGAAACAAAAACAATCTTTCTCGAACTCACGGCGGCAACTTGCACCAAATGCACATGAATTCGAGGAAGTCACTTCTTCCGTCCAAGCATAAGCTTCATGAACGGAACACGAAGGCATTGCTTATAAAGTTTCCAACACTAGGTTGATGTTCAACATGAATCATGGGGGAGACAAAATGCTGTTGATGGGCTCAACAACAACTCACTGGAATTTCCATATCATTGGACTTCCACCATCATGTGAGCACGATGATAGTATTGGTCAGACCAAAAGATGTAATGGTGTATGCTCGAGGGGTCAACCACGGTAAGACAACATTATGAACATCCTTGGTTCTGAGTTGACTTGACAATAGCCCATACTCAAGTCAAAGTTTTGACAAGGCAATAGATCCAACAACTGATCATGAGGACCAATTGGTGAAGATATCATCTTTCTTCAGTACACACACAAACACAAAGATATCCCTTCAGAAAGAACCAATTCAGCAAAGTCTTTTATCTTCCAACTCTCCAAGTTGTTGTTTAGCTTAACCAACTAGCTCAGGGGTATCCAACACAGATTCTTGGAGAAGGGGTGGTTTACAAGAACCAACTTGATCATGAACTCAACATAGCGGTCAGGTGACAACCTGGTAACACTTCCGGGAAGATATCCGGAAAATCACGAACCACCGATATGTTACTAAGCTCGAGAACAATCTTGCTTTTCAGAGCAAGACAATATGATCAGATAAGCGAGGAATGGAATAATCCTCACTCATTGATCGAGGAGTGCACCAGAGATAAGGACTAGGTAGCACGATCAGTCCTAGGATGGTGATTCAATAACCAACATGCTAAGAATGAGAATATTGTCCATTTACTACAAAGCAACGAGTTGCTCGGAGTATTGATTTCACACATCACAATTCACTTGTTGGCATTCCGGTTACAACAACACGGAACCGAGGAATGTATAATGATGGCGAGAAGTATCATTGTATCAAAAATTCATAAGAGATGGTGCAATTCCTATGATATTCTTGGCATGAATAGGGTAGAACTCCAAGGTAGAACAGAGCAAAAGCTGGATTGGCATTTTGATCTGCGGGATACAACTACTTTGACCCAATCCTAGATATGGATGAGGTACTGGAGTTTGTTTCTCCAAGTCATTCTGGAATAGAATGGCTTGACGGACCACAAGAATAATAGGCATCGATGAACACAAATGCACACATACTCTTGGCTATCATCTGATAGAAGATGGTCGGAATACAACTGAAAAGGAACAACTCGAGGAACATATAATTTTGTGAGTTGTGGATGCATAGATTAGTATGCCGAGCAAAGCTCAACATTTCTTCCAGACAACCCATGCAGATAGGTAGGACTGGTAGATTCACAATGCAGAATGGAGAACTCATTAAGAGCACTCTGGTTGTGATCTTTTGATACAACAAACTTCTGCCATAAGTGGTTCATAGTATTGGGAAGAAGGAAATACCACAGACCTCGAGGACTATCGCAAAGGTTACTAATATCCTAAAGGAACTAGCAACACTATCAACATGAGGTAAGTAGGGTGAATCTCGGGTTCAAGAACCCATGAATAGAATACCTACCACTACATGGCATCACGGGATGCTTTTGAGAATAATGGCCAGAATCACACACTTGGGATACAAAACATGGCTAGATCACTAGGTGACTCCCTAAAACACCTAGGGTCATAGTAATAGCTCCAACATATATGTCGAGGCAACAAAGTACCTCAACTCACCGATTAGTGTGATTAATCTGGCCCAAATGGACATCAGGAACAGGAGGAAGGGATTTGCAAATGCATCAGACTATTTAGAAACCTGGGATGACTCGGACAACATAACGGCTGTGAATGCTCGAAATATTTGAGACATCCTGCAAAATAGTGGCATGACCACTCAACATTACAATATCAAGGTTCTGAGGCCAGCTATGAGCATACGGAGGTAAAAGGAACTGAACTGAGACTTGAATCCAACAATCCTATAAGTCTACGGATTAGTAACACGTCATCCTGATAGATAGATGAGAAGGCCTAGTTCTTAATTCCCATAGAAAAGAAGAGGATGACTCAGATCAGAGGGCATGAGGTATAAGGAGTAAAAAGAGCCTTACGTTCCCTTCCACAATCAATTCCCTTACATAACTAAAGCATTTCTAGACTCGACTTCGACCAGTTTGGCTTGGTAATCCTACAGACAGTCAGGCTCTGATATCAACGCTGTCAGGACCCCGATTCCAAGTCACATCGATCTAGCCGGTAACACCTCATATCACTTTGCAGCCTCACACAGAGTATTCCCACGGGTGTCGCCTTACCATGGCCCGGGACCGTTTGCGCCTTTTAGCTCACGTATATGATAGTGTCGCTAGCATCCATATGACGGAGAACCCGGGCCGACATGGCTAGTCGTGAACCCAAAGCGGCACTAACCTATGGGGACAGGCATACATGAATCACATCGAGCATGTCGGTCAGCAGCGTGTGAATCCGGGCTGTAGCACTAGGCTAACAGGACTCCGGGAACCCGGGCTGTAGCAGGCTAGGCAGGACTCCAGATGTCACCGCGTGACATTTCCCTGAAGGGACAGACACAGGAACGAAGTGAAACACATGCCGGCCAGTCAAGTGTCATGAGCAGTAGTGCTGGGCTAGCAGGACTCTGGTGAACCGGGCTGTAACGGACTACTGGCTCATGGAAGTATAAGACTACATTTCCCCATAAGAGAGGCTACCAGAGATAAACAACTAGATTGTCGGATCCCACACATACCAAGCATTTCAATCATACACACAATATGCTCGATATGTGTAAATACAACATGGCATCAGAACATAACTCTACAACTCAAGTATTTATTCATTAGGCTCCGAGGAGCGAGATATTACAAACATGGGTCTCATGACCCAACAATCATAGCATACAAATCAAAGCACATGCGGAAGCTTAACATGTCTGAGTACAGACATCTACAAATGAAAGAGGCTAAGAAGCCTGACTATCTACCAGATCCTGCCGAGGGCACAAGATCGTAGCTGAGGTATCAAGCTAATGTCGAAGTCCACGCGGAACTACTAGCGAGACGGAAGTCTCTCTCTCTGCAAAACATAAATTAAGCAAACATGAGTACAAAGGTACTCAGCAAGACTTACATTAGAACTAGCTACATATGCATCGGTATCAACAAGGGGGGGGGGGTGGAGTTTAACTGCAGCAAGCCAGCTTTGACTCAATGGCTAACCTGAACTACGATTGCAAGCAACTCTTTCAAGGTGGCGCACACGAGTCCACATATTCACCATTCAATACACCACTATGGATCCACTCCCATCTCCCTATGAGAAGGCCATCCATAGCACTCACACTTATCTTGCGAGTTTTAGAGTATCCACTTTCACTTGTGTATGAACTATTATAGGCAACCCAGAAGTCCATTACCGTGGACACGGCTATTCGAATAGATGATGTTAACCCTGCAGGGGTGTACTTCTTCACACACTCTCTCACCACTTACCGCCGTTTACACGACATGTACTCGGCAACCTTCAAGCGGAAGCCCAACGAGGGTGTCGGCCACAGCCTACCTAAACACTCAAGTCTCTAGTCCAAGTTTATCGCCTATCCAGGTTCCATCCGCAGGGAGTCCGGCCGAGGTTTCCACATACGGCCCTGAACGATGTGAATAGGGTTCCCGAGACACCAAACGGGCGCCCGGTACACTGTGCCACGGTGTATCTACCGCATCATAGCCCACCCCTAGGGTCAGCGCTACGCACGGCCGCCAACACATATCCTATAAACACCAGAAACTAGTTGCAACTCCTGGACAGAGGACAAGGGTGATCAAGAAGCCGAGAGGGTCCATTGGTTTCGGGCCCAATGCGTGGTAGTAACTGTTTCATGGATCACAAACATAGAACTCAGATCCTAAGGACGGCTTCAATGATACAACCCACCATGTACTCCTACATGGCCTATCACCGCTACCTTTACCAAATCGTGTTCACACACTTAGCTCTCAACAGTAGGACATGTTTACACACCTCCGATTCATCCCCGATGAATCAGACCTGACTCAACTCTAAGCAGTAGCAGGCATGACAAACAAGCATGAATGAGTAGGCACATCAGGGCTCAAACAACTCCTACTCATGCTAGTGGGTTTCATCTATTTACTGTGGCAATGACAGGTCCTGCAGAGGATAAAGGGGTTCAACTACCGCAACAAGTAACAGATGAATCATTGTTGTCCTAATGCAGTAAAAGAGAGCAGGAGCGAGAGAGTGGGCTTGTATCAGAATGAACAAGGGGGTTGTGCTTGCCTGGCATTTCTGAAGATATCATTGGGTCTTCATCAGTGTCAACGATCACAGCATCGGTACAACGTCTATCGAGAGGGGACAACCACCGGCAACAAAGAATGAACACAATCAATGCAATGCACAATATGATGCATGATCATGACATGTCAATATGCTGTGTTTTGAGCTAATGCAACTAGCAACATGTTAAATGGAGTTGGTTTGAACCCTAGGTTCAAATTCAAACTCCATATGTGAAATTCAAATGCCATTTAATTGATTTGACCTGATTAGCAGGTATAAGTTGATCTAACATGCATGAAAGTGGCACATATGGATTCCTTGAATTTTTCTGATAATTTTTTATATATAATTTATCTCATTTGGAGCTACGGTTGATTTTCTATGATTTTTTGAAGTTTAGGTAATTTTCTGGAATTTTCCGAATTATAATTAATCCAGAAAATGAGTTATGGCGTCAGCACTACGTCACTGTGACGTCAGCAGGTCAACTGAGCTGCCCCGGGTCAAACCTGACCAGTGGGGTCCACTAGTCAGGGACAAAGTGCCGGTCAGTGTCGTTGACAGGTGGGCCAGGTCAACTGACACGTCATCAAGTCAACCAGATATGTGGCCCAGTCAACAGCCATGTCAGCGCGGTCAAAGTTGACGCGTGGGGCCACTGTGGTTAGTTAAACCTAAACAGGAACGAAACTAATATTAATTAAGGGCGCGGGGCCCATGTGTCATTGGCTTAGGGGGTTGTTTAGTGGGGGTTTAGCCGTTAATCATGCGGCCACGACGGCTCGCTGGAGTATGGCCGGCGGCGACCTCAAAACATGGCCGAGGGTCTTGGGTTCGCTCCGCCGGCGTCCATACAAGTAGCGGAGAGCGTCCACGAGGAGCTGGAGCTCGCCCGCATCCATCGCTGCAAGCAGCAACAGCTAGGGCGGCCGAAGCTCGTCGGAAATGAGCTCGGGGCGGCGCCGGAGTTCGGACACGAGCGGGGACGCGGTTGCGGTGGCCGTAGTGATGTGTGCTTAGCACCTACGGCGTCTACGGGGTGCGGTGAGTATGATGGGCGCATGCCCGGGACCAAATGGTCACCGGAGCATCACCGGCGACGAGCGCAGCGGCGGCGGGTTTCGGTCAACAAGGGGGCGATGGCTACAGCGTGTGAGAGCGAGAACAGAGAGGGGGAGAAGGGGTAGGAGCTCACGGCGAGTGCAGAGATGGCCTCAGCGTGCCCGGGGAAGCACCAGAGCGAGCGGGGCGGCGAGAGGAATCTCCGGTGGCCGGCGACGAAGGTGATGAAGATGGCGTCGATGCAGGGTCTCCGGCAAGGCGCGGCTCGGTGGGGAGGAAGAGGGGGTCGAGGCGAAGCTTTTGGACACGTCGGAGAAGTGAGGGGGAGGCGGTGGCTGCAGCAGCTGCAAGCGGCGTCGACGAGATCCGCTCGGTGGGAGAGAGAGGGAGCCAGAGGAGGGGATGGGGACGAGAGAGTGAGCGAGGGGGTTCCAGGGGGTGCGTGGCATCGTTGGAGACGTCCAGAGCGTCGAGGACGCAGGCAAGCAGGGTGGAGGTGGCCGCACGATGGCGCGCGCGCGTCGGGCACGCGCCCGTCCTCCTGGCAGGGAGGAAGACGACAGGGAGGGCCAGGTGGGCTGGGCCGGCCACTTGGGCCGCCAGGTGGCTGGACAAGTGAGTTGGCCCAGGTAAGCTCTCTCTCTTCTCTGTTTTCTAAATTGTTTCAGTTTTCTATTTTTCTGCAATTGTTTTGGGTTTAGTTTTAACACCAAACCATTTTATAAAATCCTGAAAATAAATATGTGACTAGAACTAAAATATCCTAAACCACATAAAATGTTCCAGAATTATTGGACATATATTAATTATATAAAGAATATATATCCAATGCAAATAGTTATTGAATTAATTCAAAGGCCCAAAATAAATGTTTCTGAGATACCAAAAACATTGGTTTGAATTTTACTTCTTGCCAATATTTTCGGAGACTAAGAGGAAAATTTTCTTGGATTTCTTTGAAGACATTTTAATGTTGATTAATTTTGAACTGGTTTCTGAGGGTTTCAACAAACCTCAACTCAACTTTCAGAAATTTTAGACATGATGCATGAGTGCAGATGCAACTATTTCACTCAGGTACTCTAGGGCTGTGATAGGTAGCCTATACCATAATCAATAGAGAGCTAGTCAGGCGCAGCGTCACTGGTGTCTACCAGCGCTGCGTAGAGCCAGAGCAAGGCTAGGCGATTCTCAAAGACATCCATCAAGGCAAATGCAGCCACCATGAGGCTTCAAGAGCACTGGTCGCCAAAGCTTTTCGGTACGGTTTCTTCTGGCCGACTGCCTTGGAAGAGGCCAAGGATTTGGTCCAAAAATGCAAAGGGTGCCAGAAGTTCAGCTCCAAGCCGCACCAGCCGGCTTCTGCGCTCAAGACCATCCCCATTGCCTGGCCTTTCGCAGTTTGGGGTCTAGACATGGTGGGACCATTCAAGATAGCACGAGGTGGTTTAACTCACCTACTTGTCATAGTGGACAAGTTCACCAAGTGGGTGGAAGTGAAGCCAATTAAGAAACTGAACGGTCTGACTGCCGTGACCTTCATCACCGATATCACAATTCGGTACGGCATACCACACAGCATCATCACCGACAACGGCACAAATTTTTCCAAAGGCGCCTTGGCCCGTTTCTGCGCAACACAGGGCATTCGACTGGACCTAGCGTCTGTCGCCCATCCGCAGTCAAACGGCCAAGTGGAGCGAGCAAACAACCTCATCCTGTCCGGCATCAAGCCTCGGTTGATCGAGCCTCTGGAGCGCTCGGCTGGCTGCTGGCTCGACGAGCTGCCAGCCGTCCTCTGGAGTCTGCGCACGACTCCAAACAAGTCAACCGGCTTCACGCCCTTCTTCCTCGTCTATGGTGCCGAAGCCGTCATCCCAACAGACATAGAGTTCGACTCCCCACGAGTCACCATGTACACCGAGGAGGAAGCAGAAGAAGCACGACAAGACGGCGTCGATCTGCTGGAAGAGGGCCGGCTGTTGGCACTCAGCCGGTCCAGCATCTACCAGCAGAGCCTGTGCCGATACCACAACAGGAAGGTCAGGCCAAGATCTTTCCAAGAAGGCGACCTTGTGCTCCGGCTAATCCAGCGAACAACCGGCCAGCACAAGCTGTCGGCGCCTTGGGAAGGCCCTTTCATCATCAGCAAAGTACTGGGCAACGATTCCTACTACCTGATCGACGCTTAGAAGCCCCGAGCACGCAAGAGGGACGACTCCGGCAAGGAGACAGAGCGGCCATGGAATGCAAATCTCCTCCGAAGATTTTACAGTTGATGCAGTATGTACCATGCTACCTTTTGTATTAAAGTACCAAGACTTCAGGCCCCTCGAGATGAGCTCGGGGACTGCCCTCTTTTGTCTGTATGATAAAAATTATGCCTACAAGTATGTTACTCTTTGTCATGCCGCTTGGCACCGGGCTCGACAAGTCGGCCCGGGGACTTGCCGCCTTGCACTATGAAATGCTTCCTGCAGCCGGACAAGTAGTGTGTAACACCTAAACCATCTTCTGTCAGAAGCCGCAGCTCGCAGAGCGACTGTACGGTGGGCAGAGGTAAGGTAGAATGGGTGTTCGCATGAAAAATGGCTAAGGACTCTAAGCGTAAAACATAGCTCAAGACGGCTTCCATCCTTTCTTGCAAACCGACTCTCAGACAGTCGGATTGTCGTCTTCTATCCAACTTGCTCAAACAATCTTGAAATCGTCTAAGTACTTGCTTTCCCAAAGTAGCCTAGCACTTGATCCAGCAACAGTCCGCAGGGCGGCTGCCCGATTGGCAAGGCAGGCAACTAAGAGAAAGCGGCAAAGGAAAAAAGCCAAAAGAACAATGAGCAAGAAAAGATAGATATATATATTTACATAACATAGGCCTTTGGCCGAATTGTCGAGTAGAGGTTCAAAATACACCCCGCGGGTGGAATTGTGCGAATTAATAAGTTCTTCAAAGACTACTGAAGCAGATAAAATAAAAGATACAGCGGCAGCTTAGGAGGCGGCAGATGGATTCGGAGGGTCGGAGGAGGCTCCAGCGTCAGGCGTCGGGGCAGCCGGCTGGCTAGTCTCGGCTTGATCACCTCCGGCGGCAGTCGACTCGGTCGCACGCGGCTCGTTGCTGGAGGCGCGGTCGGGCTGAGGCTGGCCGTCTGCTCCGTCTTCTGGGGCCTCCGCCTTGCCTCCATCCTCCGCTTCGTCCTCCTGCTCGATGCTGGAGCCAATCACCTCCGCCGAGTCTTCGCCGTAGTCTGGGTTCATCCCAAACAACTCCGGCGGTACCTCCTCGCTGTCTTCAGACCGCTCGGGGATGAAGATGCCGGTGTCGGTGTACTCGGTGATCGCCGCAGCACATTTGACGAGGGCATCTTCCACAGCCGCCAGCTCCGGCTGGGCCTCCGACCGAAGCGTGGCCAACCGGTCTAGATCCAGCCCCGGGTACCACGCCTTGACGAACTCCAAGGCCCGGCGCGCTCCAGCCCGGGCCGAAGAGCCCTTCCAGGCCTCAAGACGACCATCCGCGACCTCCAGCCAGTTGGCCATCAGGCTGTGGGTGCACGGAGCTTGCATCTTCGGCCAAAGGGCGGCAATCGCCTGGGCACCGACGCGCTGGAGCTGGCGCAGCATCCGGTGAGCCGGCCGGAGGCGAGCCTCGATGCTCAGGATGTGCTCTTCAAGAGTTCGGGGGGCATCGGCGGAGATCTCTGCGCCCTCAGCCCTCCAACCTTCACGGTCAGCCTCGATTGATTGGATGGCGGCCTACGACTGCCCAGGGAAGAAGTCTACAAAGACGCGAAGAAACGAAGAAGCTAGTCAAAAACCAGGAGTCGGCACGATTTAAATCAACAGCTCGAGGAAAGAAAATAAAGAGGCTCACCATCAACGATGTCTTTAATCTCGTGGAAGCCGGAGGACAGCAGTGCCTCCTTGTCAAACCAGGAGGAGCGCTCGCTCGCAAACTCGGCCAAGAGGGTGGTTTCTGTCTCCTCCGCCTTCCTCTGCGACTTCACAAGCAGCTCCTTCTGCTCTGCCAACTGAGTGGCCAGCAGATCGCGCTCTGTGGCGAGCTTGCTGCACTCCTCCGCTTTGGCGCGCAGGGCGGAGTTGGCTTCGCTCAGCTGCTGTTGAAGAGCAGCGTTGGCTCCTGAAGGAAAGGAAGAAAGACAACAGTCGTCAATAAAGTAGGTCGCCGGGGAGATCCGGCCCGGCTGCTCAGCAGCCGGCCCGAATCTCGGGGACTACAGCCCACGGGTGCGCTAGCGCGCCCCCGCAGAGAAGAAAAAAGGACTTACTCCGGCTCTCCGCCAAGTCGGCGGTCCGCTTGCCCAGCTCTTCAACGTTACGGTTGAAGGCAGTGACGCGGAGGTTGTGGTAATCCTGCGACAAGCATTTCAGACAAAGTTAGTACCCAGAAGTTCATCAATTGGAGTTCCGGGCCGCCTGCTCAGCAGCCGGCCCGAAACTCAGGGACTACACCTAGTGGGTGCGCTGGCGCGCCCCCACAGAGAGGAGCAAGAAAACAAAGACCAAGGAAAAAACAAAAAAAACATACCCGGACGGCTGCCCGCGACGCTAGGAACACCTTGGTGCAACTCTGGAGAGCGTCGCCCTCAGCATGGAGCTTCACCTGGACGTCCACAAGCGCCCGGTTCAGCGGCCCTGTGCCGCCTCCTCGCACCCACCCAACAGGTGCGGCGCTCGTCGCTTCTGCATCTGGGGCTGCCGAGCTGGCGGTGCCAGCTTCCAGGGGGCGGGGTGCCGAAGTCACCTTCTCCAGACGACCGCGCGTTGGCGAGCCGACTTGGAGGAGTAGCCTCACCACAGCCTCGTCTTCGGTCGGCGGCACCGGAGGGTCCGCTGGCTGCTCACCTTGCGCGCCTTCAGACGGCGGCGGAGGAGGCGGCGGAACGTGCGCGTCCGGAGTAGAGGGGTCGCCACCTTCCCTCTCCTTGACGAGGTTCTCCCTGCCGGCTTCTCCAATTGGCCCCGTGAGCTCCGGAGGCGGCGGCACAGAGTTCAGCAGGGTGACAAGCAAGGCCGACTGGCGGCGTGCGGCTTCCTCAGCCTGCTGCTTCGCCGCGGCAGCGGCTTCGGCCTCCGCTAGTTTTTTCTTAGCGGAGGCCTCCGCCATGTCGGCCTCCGCCTTCTCCAGGCGGAGGGCCTCTTCTTCGTTGCACCTCTCCTGCGCATTCTGCTCCGTCGCCTCTCGGAGGTCAGCAGCAGGGTCAATCCGCCGAGTGGTGGTGGACGTCTCCGCTGACCCCATGACGGATGCGGCGGCGACCCGCTCAAGAGAGAGGGGAGCCCTGAAGAAATAGGGGCAAGCAGAGACTCAGACAAAGCACGAAGAAAGAATAAAACTTTGAAGACAGAATACTTACGCGGAGACCAACGGTGGCTTCTTCACTTCCTTACGGAAGCGGATGGCCTTCGCGGCTGCCTCGTCCCACCGAGTCGCCGCAGCCGAGCCCTTGGGCTTCTTCGGCCGACTGCCGAACAAGGTCGGCACGGCCCTGCACTTCTTCCCGCCGCCTGGAGCGCCCGGCGCGGCAGAAGAGCCCGCGCTAGGCTGGCTGGCTCCTGGCCGATGGCGAGGGTCGACTTCTCCCTCGATGCTGTCTTCAGGCCAGCCGGCGAAGGTAGCCGAAGGCCTGAAGTCGCCTGCTGTCCCTCCTCCTCCCCCGGCGTCGTCTTCCAGAGTCGCCACTCCCAAATCGGGGTCGTCGATGTCGCTCTCCGCCTGGTCGGTGAGGAACTCACGGGCCGGCCCCGAGGTGCCGGCTGGTGGATGAAGAAGGGGATTCTAACCAAAGCCAACTGGTCAAAACAAAACTCGGCAAGAAGAAGACAATTTAAAGAAAGAAAAAAGAAAGGCGACTCGCCACGGGCGGGGGGTTGGCACGGGAGTACGGCTCCTTGCTGAATCGCCAGTCCTCCAGGAGCCTGCTGTCTGAGAGGTAGTTCACCATGAAGGCCACCTTTTTGTGAGGCATGTCCTTGGTGCACATCCGACTCGGGTCGCGGTGCCCGCTCATCTGGCATATCATGTGAGGGCGGCCTTGGAGTGGGAGAACTCGGCGCGAGACGAAGGCGGCCAGCAGGTCTGGACCAGTCAGACCCTCCGACTGCGTCAGCACTCGGAGTCGCGTGATGGCGCCGGCTGCCGCAGGCGTTAGCGACCTGGCCCGGTACGACCAGTTGGGCAGTCTCCCAGCCGGCGGGCCGGCTTCGGAAGCCGGCAGATTGACCCAGTCGCCCCTCGTGGCGACGTTCCTGACGTAGAAGTAGGATCTCTACCACATCTTCACCGACTTTATCAGTGAGATGGAGGGGAAGGGGTTGTCGGCTCCTGACCTTCGCACGGCGATGAAGGCGCCGCATTGAGCCGGCACGCCCGCGGCTTGGGTGCCGAGCTTGGAGAAGAAGAACTCCCCCAGAGCTCGAGGGTGGGGAGGACTCCGAGGAAGCTTTCGCACAAGGCCACGAAGGCGGACAGCAGCACCACTGTGTTGGGGGTGAGGTGGTGCGGCTGGAGGCCGTAGAACTCCAAGAAAGACCGGAAAAAGCTGCTTGCCGGCAGCCCCAGCCCGCGCAGGCAGTGCGAGCGGAAGATGACCCGCTCGCCCTCCTGCAGGGCGGGGGAAATCTCCCCCTCTGGCGCAAGACGCACCTACACGCGATCCTCGCCGGGAAGCCGATGCGTCCGGTGGAGGAACTCAATGTGGTCTTCATGAACCTCGGAACCGTCCCAGGTGCCGAAACACACTGGGGGAGGCGCGGCAGCGGAGGAAGAACTCATCGCGAGTTGTCACCGCGGCATTCGCCGGAGCTTGGGCGTGCGGCGGAGCGAGGAGGAGAGCGAGGAGCAGCAAGGAGGAGGAGAACGAGGAGCAGCAAGAGGGAAGAGAGCGAGGGGTAGTGGGAAGGAGGGGCGCGCGTGCCCCCCTCTTCCCCCTACTTATAGCCACGTGGGGATTTACTGCGCCCACAACCCCACGACCCCCACGATCCACGTAAAGTTACTGCACGCAGTAACTCCACGAGAATCCCAACCGTCCACCGGGGCCGCAGCGGATCCGCTCGGGTGCCGAGGCGCGGTGGTGGCGGGCCCCGCCTGTGGGCCTGTCTTGTCGCGCGCGTGGGCTGGCAGGACGACCTAGCCATGTGCCCCCGCATGACAGGCCAAGAACGGGCGGCGGCCTGGAGGCTTCGCTAGCACGCCACTTAAAATCCCACCGCAACATTTGAAATACCGAGCAAGTCGAAATTAAGTGAAGTCCGAGTTGAGCAAGTCCGACTCCTTCTAGACGGCCCGACAGAAGTCAATCAAGACCATGTGTTGAGCACTCGGAAGGAGAAACTGCTGAGGCTTCTCGACCGATCGTCCGTGGCGCCTCACCAGCTTCGGGGACTACTGTCGGAGTAATGGGCCATGGGTAGGCTAACCCGAGTCCCATAACCTTTCAAGACATCGGGGCAGGCTGCGCCTCTCAAGACCCCAGGGCGAAGAGCCGTCTCCTGAAGAGTCGACGGCAGGGCGGCCGACTGCCCGCTCACGGCCGAGTCCCAGGGACGACTTCCAGAGAAGCCGGCTTTGGGGAGTCAGCCGGCGACTCCAACAAACCATGACCTCATCGAAGGGGACGGGGCAGGGTCGTGGCTACAGTGAAGCCCACTCCCGCCCCTTACCAAGGGCAGGCATGGCCACAGCACGCCATACCCAGGAAGATCTCCGTGCGGCATGACACTGTTGCCCAGCCGGCCCTGACATCAGCACCACAGTACCAAGTCCTGCACCCACGACGGCTTGTCTGTACGGCCTGGAGGCAGCGGGGCCCACCAGTCAGCGAGACCTCGGGAGACGGCAGGAGAACCGCTAGTCGGACCCGTCGGGAGTCGGCCCGGGGGAGTCGGCAAAGCCCTCCCCCGGGGCCCACGCGCCATTAATCAAGATGAGATGGGGAGTGGCCACAGTGATCGCCCGCCAGGCGGCGGGGCTGTTGCCACGACCCCTTGACCAAGCATGTGTCATCAGAAGCACGGCTACAGTAATCAGCAGCCGGCAAGACCCGCCCGCGGCGGACGCGGCCTGTCGACTCCGTACCAGACCAGTCGGCGGGGCCCACCAGTCGGCGGGCCCCAGCAGTCGGCGGAGAAGTCGGAGGTCGGATGCACTGACGGATGGGCCCGCGCCCAGTCAAATTACCATTGTACCCCTGGGGGGTAGGCCTATATAAACCCCCAGGGCACCCATGCGAAGGGTTGGATCCCAGTAGTTCTAGACCATACCAGATAAAAGGAGAGAGCTAGCCTTGCCCTCTTCTACCACCAGACACAGCTCAAGGAGCAACCGTGTAAACACTTGGCCATAGTGATCATGCGGAGACCCCGCAGAGCAGCAGTAGGGGTATTATCTCCCCGGAGAGCCTTGAAGCTGGGTAAGATTCACCGGCGAGCATGTCTTCGCCTCATCCCGTTTCCAGGCACCGGCGACGTTGTACTCGCCCCCATCATGATAAGCCATCCGTTGGCATATGTCGCACCAAACCCCCGACAAAATAGGTCTTCCCCGTTCAAAATCGCAGGCGAAACCCTAAGAAATAGCCCCTACCGCCGCCAGACGTGTCCGTTTCTGCCGGACACGCCCGCGCC